>NW_021619686.1:245983-279539 GCF_004785775.1 Grammomys surdaster | reverse complement strand
AAGCTATGTAATTAGCCTCAAACTAGTTTAAAGATGTCATTTCAAGATGGAGAACTGAGTCTTTTTCCATTATAAGTGGAGAAATGCATTCAATCTTCCATGGGTCAAAAGAAGTCAAGGTACTACTATAAAATAAAGAGATGGGATTTGTCTTAGCACCAGTAACTACTTTATAGCTAGGGTTTTAATAAGATCATAATATTGGTAACGTGACAGAAAAAATGAACATATAGAACAGGAAAGAAAAAAGATGATGGAAACAGGCTGACCACAAAACTTGGTTTATGGTAGAGAATAACATTACAGAATAGTGGGTAAATTTTGACTATTCATATTTATTATTATTGGATTTTCTGAGAAGGGTCTTACTATATGTAGCCCTGGCTGGCCTGGGACTCACAATGTAGACCAGAATGGGCATACACTCAGAGGTACACCTGTGCTGTGATTAAAGGAATGTGCCAACATGCCTGGCCCTGCTTTATTTATTTTGTGTGTAATGTGTGTATATAGGTGTGAGCCTGCCATACACTCATGTGGTCAGATGACAGCTTTTAGGGGCCTGTTCTCTGCTTCTGCCATGTGGGTTTCTGGTCTCAGGTTCTCAGGTGTGGCCATCATCTGATGAGCAATCTCACCTGCCTAAAATGGCGTAAGGTTGTTTTTTACATTTATTTACTTACATTGTGTGGATAGGTATGTACACACGGATAGTATGTACACATGGATAGATATGTACACATGGATAGGTATGTACACATGGATAGGTATGTACACATGGATAGTATGTATACATGGATAGGTATGTACACATGGATAGTATGTACACATGGATAGGTATGTACACATGGATAGGTATGTACACATGGATAGTATGTACACATGGATCGGTATGTACACATGGTTAGGTATGTACACATGGATAGGTATGTACACATGGATAGGTATGTACACATGCATTTGGAGGTCAGCAACTTGAGGGAAAAGCTTACTTAACTGTATGGTGGTATTTTGTCTATTTTTTTTTAATATTTTCAAAATTATTATAAAATATACGTGTAACTTTTTCTTCCTTCCCTCCTTCAGCACCCACCTTTTTCTTTTGAGACAAGGTTTCCTGTAGCTCATGCTTGACCTTGAACTTTTGATCCTACTGCCTCCATTTTAAGTACTGGGATTACAAGCATGCATCATGGTTCCTGTGAACCATGATAGATAGAAGTCAGGGTTTTGTTCGTGCTAGGTGAACACGATAGCAACAGAACAGCATACCCAGCCACACGTGGAGTTTTCTGTCTTCATCAGGGTTTCTGTTGCTGCTATGAAAGTCCATGACCAAAAGGCAAGTTGGAGAGAAAAGGGTTTATTTGGTATCACTGTTCATTATTGAATGACGTTAGGACAGGATCAAACAGGACAGGAATCTGGAGACAGGAGCTGATACAGAGGCTGTGGAGGGGTGCTGCTTACTGGCTTGTTTCCCATCGTGTAGTAGCTTTTTCAACCTGCTTTTTTTTTTTTTTTTTAATAGAACCCAGAACCACTAGCCCAGGGAGGGCATCACCCACCCCTCATCAACCACTAATTAAGAAAATGCCCTACTGGCTTGCCTCTAACCCAGTCTTACAGAGGCATTTTCTTATTTGAGGCTTCCTCCTTTCCACTGACTCTAGCCTGTGTCAAGTTGACATAAAACTAATCAGCACACTATCAGAATAAAAAAGTACTTTGGGGTATTTTTTGTATTTGTTTTCGGTAGTTCTGAGTCTTAGACTTGGACTTGCTTTCTTTGATGTTTGGAAATGACCTTGTCTGACTGCCCTTGTGTCCTCAATCCTACAGCACAGGAGGAAACGGCGCTCTACGCCGTTAGCTCCAGCCACACCACCCTCACAGACAACAGAGAAAAGCCCGTACTTGCAGACCACAGAAATCTCACTTTGGACAGTGCTGGCTGCCATTCAAGCCGTGGAAAAGAAGATGGAATCCCAGGCTGCCCGACTGCAGAGCCTGGAGGGACGAGCAGGGTCAGCTGAGAAGAAGCTGGCTGACTTCGAGAAGACAGCCGTGGAGTTCAGCAACCAGCTGGAGGGCAAGTGGGCCGTGCTGGGGACCCTGCTGCAGGAGTACGGGCTTCTGCAGCGGCGGCTGGAGAACGTGGAGAACCTGCTGCGCAGCAAGAACTTCTGGGTCCTGCGGCTGCCCCCCGGCAGCAAGGGGGAGGCCCCAAAGGTAGACCCTCTACGTTTAAGTTAGGCAAGAAGGGGAGCCCAACCTTGACTAATCAGATGTTCAATCACTGGATCGAAATCATCGGAGTCAGAGTGCTCATTTCTTGTGGCTTACAATTGCAGGTGTCCGGGTCCCTTGAGAATGATGGGGTCTGTTTCTCGGAACAGGAGTGGGAGAACTTGGAGGACTGGCAGAAGGAGCTCTACAGAAATGTGATGGAAAGCAACTATGAGACGCTGGTCTCTCTGAGTGAGTGAAAGTTTTTTCCCTAAAATTCTCTCAAGAGCCCTTCTGACTGTACATGTGACTGCCTGGCTCTTACGCTCTGAATCCTCTGCTGAGGCTGAGGAATGACACTCTTCAGGTCCTCTTACCTGCAGAGACTCGGAAGTGTCTCAGGGACGAGCCTTTTGTATTTCTTCTCTGGTAACACAATGGCTTCTTGAGACTATTTGGGTATTATGGATGATGTATGACGTAGGTTTTTAATAATATCTCTATGAAGTATTTTATTAGTTACTTTTCTATTGCTGTATAAGAAACTATGACCAAGGCAACTTAGAGAAGAAAAAATTTGTTTGGGGTTTATGGTTTCAGAGGACTAGAGTCCTTGATGGTCATCAGGTGGCCAGTGGCTGGAACAGCCCTGAGAGTTCTTATCTTGAACTTCAAACAGGGTGCAGAGAAGACTAACTCAAATTAGCCTTGAGACTTTTGAAATCTTTTTTCTGGTTTTTCGAGACAGGGCTTCTCTGTGTAGCCCTGGCTGTCCTGGAACTCACTCTGTAGACCAGGCTGGCCTCGAACTCAGAAATCCGCCTGCCTCTGCCTCCCAAGTTCTGGGATTAAAGGTGTACACCACCACTGCCCGGAAAGACTTTTGAAATCTTAAATCCTGCCCTCATTGAGACACCTCCTCTAACAAGACCACACCTCCTGTTTCCAAGCAGTTCTACCAAATGAGGACCAAGTTTTCAAACATATGAGCCTATGGGGGCCATTCTCATTCAAACCACCACGTGGTAATGTACTTTTGTTTTATATTTTGAGACAGAATCTCTATGTATCCTTGGCTGTCCTAGAAAATGCTATATAAATAGGCTGGCTTTGAACTCAGAGATCCTCATGTCTCTGTCTCCTGAGTGTTGGTACTAAAGGTATGCACAACTATGTCCAGTTAACATGCTGTTTTTAATATTTAAGATTGTTTGATGAGAAATCTTTTAACTTAGGAACTGTTACGGTGGCTCAGTGTATAGAAGTGCTTCCTATACAAACCTGATAACCTGCATTCAATCCCTGGAACCCGGGATGGGAGGGGACAACTGACTCCTTAAGTTGCCCTGTGCCACTGCATGTGCACTGTGGTGCAGATATACCCAGACTCTTAGATACCATATACATACTATCTAATAATAAATAATAATACTATTTAATAATAAAATAAAAACTTAAAGGAATCTTGTATCTTGAGATGAGACATGCAGCATAGGCTGAAAAAACCTTTTTCTTGGCAGTTAGCTGGCGTCCTCACCAGCCACTGTGTCTGCATGTTGTCGGGAGACTGGAAGCCCTGTGTGTGGAAGGATTTAGTGTAAACATTACTAACACATTCTATATAATGAATGCATGTTTTTCTTCTAAGACAAATTTTTTTTTACATGCGGGTCCTTGGAGAAGTATCAAGGAGGCCACTGGCTAGACCACAGTGAGGGCAAGGGACGTCAGGGTGGGTCAGAGGGGTGACATGTTACCCCAGATGGGTTACATGCTCAACAAGGCTGGAATTAGGCACTGTGGAAGGACTCCTTGGCAAAATTTCAGCTGTCTGGGCAGAGGTGGCGGTGCTAGGCAGACAGTGGCACCTGAGCCTAGTTGCCCTAATGAAGGAACATCAGGGCAGCAGCTTGAGAGTCCACTGGCCAGAAATGTCTAGGGAAACGTGACAGTAACATCAGCTCTTACGTCTTTTTAGCTCTTAGTATTGATTTGTTAACATCGTTTGTTCGTTGGCATCTGATCAGCATGCAGTAAGTTTTTATTCTCCTGGATTTACACTATATCTTTTCTAACCCAGAGGTCCTTGGCCAGCCAGAGGAGGAAGTGGAGTTGGGTGCAGAGATGGTGGGCGACTTGGTAGAAGAAGGTACTCACCTGGGTGAGTAGTTCTAGAATGTTCTTCTGTATTGTTTCTCCATCCCTGTATGGGAACTCTGTAGGTTCCCGTAAATAATAGGGAGCTTTCCCTCAGCTGAACTGCCAAATAGCATCATTAACCTCATCTGGCACGTGCAGGTTGTGGACTTTTGTTTGATTTTTAAAGGTTTATTATATTTTTATATGTGTGCATGGATGACTATGTGATTGTATAGAGTGTGTGTGGTGGGGGGTGTTATCCACAGAGGGCAGAAGAGGGGATTGCATGCCCTAGAGCTGGAATTACAGGTGCCTGTGAGCCACCTGGTGTGGATGTTGGAAACAAGTGCTCGTGTTCAGTGGGCCATCTCTCCAGCTTCTGCTTGTTTTCGAGACAAGT
Source organism: Grammomys surdaster (assembly GCF_004785775.1). Lineage (NCBI taxonomy): Eukaryota > Metazoa > Chordata > Mammalia > Rodentia > Muridae > Grammomys > Grammomys surdaster. The sequence goes on along the minus strand of NW_021619686.1, from coordinate 274,771 downwards.
CTTACTATGTAGTCCACAGTAGCTTAGACTCACTATGGAGCTCAGGCTGAGTTTGAACTCATGATGCTCCCAGTTCTTCCTCCTGAATGGGATTACAGTTAAGAACACCACAACCTTTTTAGGTGACTATAGCAGCAGTTCTCACCTATGGGTTGTGACCCCTCGGGGGTCGAAAAACTCTTTCACAGGAGACCACTGGGAAACACGGATATACAGTATGATTCATAACAAAATTACAGTTATGAAGTAGCAATGACAATTTTATGGTTGGGTTTCATCACAATATTAGGAACTGTGAAAGGGTCACAGCGTTAGGAAGGTGAGAACCACCGCTTTATAACTGTCGCAGTGTAGATTGTGTAGTGTGCTTTTTCATGTCCTATGAGTAGTAGACGTAGGCTGTGGTCAGAATGAGAGACGAGGATGGGTAGTGAGTCACAGGGCCAGGAGAAAGTGACACCAGGAAAGGCATTTGAGCAGAATATCCAGGAAGAAGAGAACTGGATATGTGACCATTTTACTTCATTATTTTCTGTGTATGGGTGTTTTACCTGTATGTGGATTACATGCTTGCAGCAAAGAGGGTATCAAGGCTCTTGAAACTGAAGTTACTGATGGTTGTGAGCCACCATGTAGGTGCTGGGAATTGAACCTGGTCCTCTGCAAGAGCAGCCAGGACTCTTTTAACTGCTGAGTCATCTTTCTTGCCCCTGGCTGTGATTTTTAAACTGTTAAGTTTAGTGAGTTAAATGCAGGGCCTTTCACTAGGCGTGCATCTGCAGCTGGGTGTCATTTGCAGCCTCTTTTTTAAAAACCTTTTTAAATTTTCGAGATAGGGTCTGGGTTGCCCAGAGTGGTCTTAGACTCACTCTGCAGCCTAAGCAGTCGTTAGCTTGTTGTCCTCGTGCCTGATCTTTGTGAGTGGCTGAGGTACAGGCCTGCATCACCGGGCTCAGCTTCAAAGCTGCTATTCTAACATTTTTTAATTAATCAGCTGTTAGTGTGTTTTGACTTTTTTTTCCATCGGGATTAAGTACCAGTTGGTAGACAGGTTTGAAGAAATTACAGTAACGTTGTTCTCTCTGAGTAAGATATTGAGATCCTCCTCCAGAGTGTTCTGATTCAGCTGTTCCAAGGAGTGTTGATTTGAGCCTTCTAAAGTTCTCAGTGTTTTCTCTGGAGATAGCAAACATGCTGGAATGTGATTTCTTGTTGGTCTTTTTCCCTTGCAGCAGATAGGGCCATGGTGAAGCAGGAGATGCTGTACAAGCCAGAGGGCCCTGCAGGCCTTCCCAGCATGTTCTCCAGTGCTGCCACCGATCAGCAGGCTTTCTTTGGTGCGGAGCAGGCTGTGTTCTGGAATAGTCCAGGAGATTCTGCCCTCTTGGAATCAGGCCCTGGAGACTCAAACCCTGAGTCTGTTGAGAGCAGTAGAGACCCTGCTCCTGGTAGAAATCTGGACTGCCCCCGAAAACAGAAGTCTCACAGACAGGTGCAATTGAGTCAAGAGTGTGGACAGGGTCTGAAGGTGAAAACGGACTCCAGCCCGTACAAATGTTCCGAATGCCAGATCAGCTTTCGCTACAAGCAGCAGCTGACTGCACATTTGCAGAGCCACACAGGCAGGGAATCTTATTCTGCCACAGAACCAGAGGAGAGCCTTAGACCCAGACCCCGGCTGAAACCACAGTCCAAAAGGTCGAAGCTGCATCAGTGTGATGTGTGCCACAGGAGCTTCAGCTGCAAGGTCAGCCTAGTGACCCACCAGCGATGCCATCAGCAAGAAGGCCCCAGCACTAGCCCACAAATCCAGGAGAGATTCTCACCCAACAGCTTAGTTGCTTTGCCTGGCCACATCCCTTGGAGGAAAAGTCGGAGTTCTCTCATCTGTGGGTACTGTGGCAAGAGTTTCAGCCACCCGTCAGACTTGGTTCGGCACCAGCGCATCCACACTGGTGAGCGGCCCTACAGTTGCCCTGAATGTGAGAAGAGCTTTGTCCAGAAGCAGCACCTCCTGCAGCACCAGAAAATTCACCAGCGGGAGCGGGGTGGGCTGGCTTCAGAGTCTGCAAGACCCAATGGCCTGCTTTAAGGTTGCCAGCCCCTCACCGTCGTCCGGGGGCGGAGGGGGGGTGGCATCAGTCCCCCGAAGACACACTACAAAGTCTGGCTGACTTCTTCTTGAGGAGAATTGCTTCTGCTTTGCCTTCCTTGGCTAAGCACAGAGGCTAATCCGAGGCACAGAACAGAAGGGTCTGTGGCCCCAGCCTTTGCCGATTTGGCCTTGTTACTGGATTGGTTGCTTCTTTAGCCCCTGCAGGCCTCTCTCTGGTTTTCTCTTTTTTGGTGCACTGTCACACCACAGGGACTGGTGGCCAGTTCCAGGGCCCACTCTAGCATTTCACACGTCTTCCCAAAGTTGTATGGGGCCATAGAGGTATGTGGAAAGTTCAAGGAAGTATTACCCTCAATTTCTCTTCCTTTTGTAGCCTCCTTGTTAATAACTAGTATAAATAATTTAAATGAACTGTTTAGCTTGTTCTAAAGACCCCCCTTTTGGAGTTAGATTCTTGTTTTGTTTTTTAAATATAGCTCAAAACTTTGTTTTATAAATTTCAAGAGTTGTAGATGTTGTTCCTAACATGGGAACTGAGCCTACCCTCCAGGAGGGACTAGTTTATGGGGCTCTTTTAGCCCACCCACACTTAACATAGGCCAGAGAGCCAAGACCTCTGTGGGCTGCTGAGCCCACGCAGGTGGGGCTAATTTTCTCAGGTGGGCCAAGAGGAAGGCCCTGAAGCCCCGCTGAGATTTAAGACTGGTTTGAAGAAGCTGAGAGTTCAGTTGCAGGAGTTTGGTCTCCTAACATACTTTCCCCATCCCCGCCATGTCTCTGCAGCCCCGGGGGCCCGGGGGGCGGGATGAGGGGTGAAAGACTGAGCTTGATTGTGTGACACCAGGCATTACTTGAGGTTGTTGAGATTAGATTTTCCAATGGCTGTACCAGAGATGACGGAGAAACAGCACAGATGCTTGTCTCAGCAGTGTTAAGTTCCTGCCCCACTGTCATCTGGGGAGGGAGGTGAGAGTGGGTTCCTTGGTCATATGTGAATGTACTCTTGTCTGGAATAAATCTAGTTACTTGTATTTAAAAAAACACAATGTTCACATGTTTTCTGTTTGTCAAGAACCCTCACCTAGAGTTTGGGGTAGGCCTCATCAGGACGCCTAGCCCGATCCTCTGACCATCTTGCCTCAGAGCTCACACACTCAACTAGGGGTCCTATTTCTTCTACACTTTTGCTCCTTAATGTCAATTAAGATTTGGAGTCCCTGTTCCCAGAAGTTTGTTCTCAGCATCTGCTAGGAGCTTGAAGGTAGTACAGGCTCAAGCTCAATCCTAGACCTCTGGTTGGAATAGTTTTTGTTTTTTTCAAGGTGGAGTTTCTCTGTGTAGTCATGGCTGTCCTGGAACTCACTCTGTAGACCAGGTTGGCCTATCCACTTGCCTCTGCCTCCTGAGTGCTAGGATTAAAGGTATACACACTATTACTTAGCTTGAAGGGGTCAGTTTTAAAGGGCAAATAGTTTCAGAAGATGAGAGGGGCTGTCAGAGGCATAGGCTCTGTCTCTCCCTACTTGAGCTTTGGTAGGGCTTGGAATGTAACCGAATGACCTCAGATCTACCATGGCTTTGCAGGGTAGCTGCAAGATTGTTTTAATATATAAGAAGTTCATTCAAAAACAAAAAAACAAAATTCCTGCCTCCCCAACCCAAAAGCAGCTCCTACTGGAGAGTTAGCGTGACACTTGTTCTGTTAACACGTGCCAGTAGACTCCATTGGAAACCTATATCTAAAAGACTGAAACTGAATCTTCACTCAAAGCAAAATGAGTAACTTGGGATTTATGGCATATAGTTGTAAGTCAACACACAAGAACAGGAGGAGGACACAGAGGTGTCTGAATCAGGAGTGGTGAAACACAGGTATCTATCCTGGGCTCATCACGGGTCCATGTGCATAAAGCATCTTAACATGTCACACAATTAAAGTTCTGGGGTTTTTTGTTTTTTTGTTTTTTTTTTTTTTTTGGTTGGTGTTTGTTACTCTGTTTTGTTTTTCGAGACAGGGTTTCTCTATGTAGCCCTGGCTGTCCTGGAACTTGCTTTGTAGACCAGGCTGGCCTCGAACTCCGATATCTGCCTGACTCTACTTCCTGAGTGTTGGGATTAATAGCATGCATCACCACCGCTCGGCCACAGTTAAATCACTCATCTGACCCTCTAGTTAGCCTGGCTAGTCCCATCACCATGGAGAACTGTGGAGCTGTTGGACGGGGCTTTGTTCAGACAGAGTCTTGCCATGTCACTTGCTGTAGTGAGAACTTTGATTTCTTTGAAGGTTTTTTTTTTTTAAGATTTATTTATTATATGTATATGAGTACGCCATTGTCTTCAGACACACCAGAAGGGGGCATCAGATCCCATTACAGATGGTTATGAGCTACCATGTGGTTGCTGGGAATTGAACTCAGGACTTTGGGAAAAGCAGCTAGTGCTCTTAACCACTGAGCCATCTCTCCAGCCCTGGTTCCTTTGAAAAACACAGAAATTTTATAGGAATATGTTCTCATTCTAATCCCAGGGTGAGATATGGGACTGTTTGAGACTGTCCACAGCAGCTGGCTGATGTGCCTTGTTCTCTATTGGCATGATTTTAGCAGCTGCAGATAGTTTCTGCAAATATGTGATGTTTGGGATTCTGGGGACTTTTCAGATGGCACATAAATACGCCAGTCCCTAGAGGTGGGGTTCTGGCTGTTGGTTGGTTGCAGTTCGTTAAATAGTAACGAGCAAAGAAGAAACAAGAAGAAATTAGATACCTTGGCAGCAAAGATCACACTTGCCCCAAGGAACTTGATGCCCCTGACCAGCAGGAAGTAGTCTGAGGTCTTCTCCTTTCCCCTCTTCCCTTTTTTCTCTTCTATCTAGTGTTAGGGAGTCGAAAGGGTAGAAAAAGGATGGAGAAGGGTGGGGAAAGAACCCACAAAGTAGTCAAAAGACAGGCTGCAATCCCCAGTCCTATCAAAAGCAAACTTCAGTACAGCCTTGAAGGCTCCTACAGTATACTGCACCCTGTATCTTCAGTTACGTTGCTATCACATTATTCTTCCTGTCCTGAACAAGCCATCTTTGCTTCTTTGGTGTCAACACCTTTTGTGAGCTTCCCTCCTCTCCCGCATTTATTGTGTATGAGCACACATATGCCATGGCACGCGTGTGGACATCAGAAGACAACTTGGAGTTCTCTCCTTCCACCATGTGGGAATAGAGATCAGACTGCCGGTGTCAGGCTGGGTGGCATGCACCTTTACTCACTGAGCTGTTTTACCTTTCCAAATCCAGTTTTTAGTGAGCAAATAACGATAAATACCTGTTACAAGGTTAGTCTTAACACTCAGCATACATCACAGACAGAACATGTTGGCTGTGTTTGTATTCTATTAAAATCTAGTGCAGCTGGTCTTTGCTACTTCGTGAGGTTTTCCACACCCTTTATCCCCCACCCCACTTCACCCCTAACGCTAGATAGGTGAGAAACAAAGAGGGGAGAAAAGAATTAGAAAATTTCTGAATCTAATTTATTTTTGTTTCTTTTTTGACCACAGCTGTTAGCAAACTCCAGCAACCTCCCTAAATGACCAGCAACCACCGACCTTGTCTCTCGGTCCCCCACATTAATGTATCCTCTGAAGACTTCCCAGAATTCCAAAGGTCACACAATCACAGAAATTATCTGCAGCTGGCAAAACCATGCTTCTGCTAGAGCAGGAGGCAAACCATGGTTAGCTGCTTCAGACAGTCCAAAGTAGCCCCATATCCTACACCCAGGATTAAAACAAAAGCACATTCTTAAAATATTTCTGTATTTTTTAAAAGAACCCAAAATTCTCACTACATTCTAGTTTCCACTATTGGATTTTTGTACAGACTTCCCTAGACTAACAACATTTTATAATCTGCACTCCCAAATGGCTGATAGCTTGCTTGCTTGCTTGTTTCCTTCCTTCCTTCCTTCCTCCCTTCCTTCCTTCCTTCCTTCCTTCCTCCCTTCCTTCCTTTCTCTCTTTCTTTCTTTCTTTCTTTCTTTTTTTTTTTTTTGGTTTTTCGAGACAGGGTTTCTCTGTGTAGCCCTGGCTGTCCTGGAACTCACTCTGTAGACCAGGCTAGCCTCGAACTCAGAAATCCACCTGCCTCTGCCTCCCAAGTACTGGGATTAAAGGTGTGCACCACCACCGCCTGGCTGATAGCTTTCATAATTTAAAAAACAATAAGTTTTTTGAGACAGGTGTTTACTGTGTAACCCAAACAGACTTGGACCTTTTCAGTTTCCCTGCTCCAACTTTTCAAGTGCTGGGATTACAGGAAAGTGCCACATACCCAGATGAACATGAAGTTGTTTGCTTGTTTTGGCTTTTCAAGACAGGACTTCTCTGTAGCCCTGGCTGTCCTGGAACTCTGTGTGGACCAGGCTGGCCTCCAACTCAGAGATTAGCCTGCCACTGCCTCCCAAATGCTGGGATTAAGATATGCACCACCATGCCCAGTATACAACTAAATTATAATTTTTTTTAAGTTTTACTTACTCTGTGTGTGCGCGCGCGTGTGTGTGTGTGTGTGTGTGTGTGTGTGTAGGTCAGAGGAAAACTTTGTGAATAAATCTTTCCTTTCCACTTTTATGCAGGGCCTGGGATTGAACTCACATCAAGTTTGCATCATGTTGGGCAGCAAGTGCCTTTACATACTGAGCCATCTTGCCAGCCTCTCAACTGTTTTTTAAAATATTTCAGATTTATTTTATGTGTCTGAGTGTTTTGCTCAAATACATACTTATGTACCACCTGAGCGCCTGATGCACACGGAGGTCAGAAGAGGGGTTTGTACCCCCTGGAACTGACATTATGGATGATTGTGAGCCGCCATGTGTGTGCCACGAATCAAATCCTGGTCCTCTGCAAGAACAAGTTCACTTAAACCACTGAGCCATCTCTCCAGCTTCTCCACCAACCCCTCAGACTGCTTCTTACCCAGTGTCTTTCTATCCTGTACCCACCTCTCCTTGAAAAGCTCTTATTTAGTTCAGGATGGTCTTGAATATGCTATGTAGCTGAAAACAATCTTGAATTTATAATCCTTCTACCTACATTATCTGACTGCTACAGGAGTGAGCCACCATACCTGATTTATATAATGCTGGAAATTGGACCCAGGATTTTGTACATGCTAGACAGGCATTCTATCAACTGAACTACATCCCTGACTGTTCTGTTTTTTGTTTTTGAGACAGTTGGTTGTAGCCCAGGCTGTGCTTGAACTCCTTGTTCTCTTGCTTTCACCTCCCAAATGCTAGTAGTCTGGTCAGATGGGAAGGAAACGTGGTAAATAATGGTGGAATGGCCAAGCAGTTAAGAGGCAGACAGCAGTCAAACAGTTCGAAACCGGCGTGTGAGAAGTAGAGTAGTGGGAGCATGGCTGGGGCCAGACTTTTCATTTAGAAATGGGCTAAGGAATAAGCTTTGCAAACACTGGCCTTGATTCTAACTGATTTGGGTTGGGACTGGGGACTGGCGTGAGGAATGGGATATATTGTCGTGTGAGGTTTTGAGTGAGAGAGGCAGGAGCCGTGAAGATCTGTTAGCAGCTGTACTTGGAAGGGAGAAGGACAGGGTCACTAAGGTTGTTGAGTCATCGCTATAAAATGCAGGGATAGTTTCTTAACTGAGTCCTACATAAGGTGCTTGCCAAATGTTCATTTAATGAACATGTATAATGGGGTATCCTCAGAACAGAAAGACAGTATGGCTGGAATTCTCGGGGCGGGGGGAAGAGGCCTGGTTATACATGTAGTCTATGGTTTTTCTCCTGTGAGCATCCGCTTTGTCATTGGGGGGTGAATACCAGGGATTAAACTCAGGGCTTTGTGCATGCAAAACAAGCAGTCTCAACATCTACACCTCTACTTACTATAACATACTTGGATTGTAGGGTGAGCTGGGTCATGGCAATACCCTCTCTGAATCGTCCCTGTCTCTTAATGAGCACAGTAATACTTGAATGAATATACTGACCCCATCCCTTGAGTTATGTTAGGTGTCTATTGTATTAATTTTTGATGATCCCCACCTTCAATAGCAGAGGCCAGTGGCTTGCTGTTTCAGAGTGACCTGTGTCTGTTACATAAAGGTCGTGGCATTGTTTTAGAAGCCCCAAGTGTTGTTAGTTTATAACTTGTCAATTCCTTACTGGACCCTTAACATGTAAGGCCTTACTTGTGTATGACTGATCATCTGCATTGGGAGAAACGGGGTGGGAGGTGGGGGAGAATGACTAAGCCGAGAGACTGAGGCTCGCATCTGTAATACCAGCATTATGAGAGTCAAGGGAGAGAGGCCAAGGCCAAAATGAGACCTTGTCTTGAACGAGGAAGAGGTCAGGCTTGGTGTGGTGGCATACACCTTTAATCCTAGCACTTAAGAAACTGAGACTGGTGGATGTCTGAGTCAAAGCCAGCCTGGTCCACATACCCAGTTGATTCCAGTTAAAGGGAGCTGGAAGTGGCTTGTGAACAGAAACTGCTCTTGCAGAGGACTTAAGTTCAATTCCCAACACCCACGTCAGGCAGCTCAGAACTGCCTGCAACTCCAGATCCAGGGAGGTCCAACACCTCTGGCTTTTGTGCACCTGCATTCTCATGCTCATAGCATAAAAATAAAATCTTAAACACACACACACACACACACACACACAAAACCTCGCCAGGCGGTGGTGGTGCACGCCTTTAATCCCAGCACTTAGGAGGCAGAGGCAGGTGGATTTCTGAGTTTGAGGCCAGCCTGGTCTACAGAGTGAGTTCCAGGACAGTCAGGACTACACAGAGAAACCCTGTCTTGAAAAAACCAAAAAACCAAACCAAAACAAACAAACAAAAAAAAAACCCTCAAAATATTATAGAAGTAATTTTAACTTGCATTAGACCTACTATGAGCCTGACAAACCCAGATCGGTCTGTTCAAGAAACCACATTTTACTGTAAAGTGTTTTTTTAAAATATATTTATAAATTTAGCATTGAATGGTAGGTAACTTTGGTAACTGATACACAGAGCTGTAACCTTTGGCTCTGTAAACCGGTAGTTCCTGGGAACCAGTTAGCAATGCACATCTCAACACTCCACACAGTCTCTCTCAGTAGGCCCCTAAGATAGACTAGGTATACAATGACATCTGAGTTAGTGCCCTTCAAAGAACTTTTGTCTTTTCTTTTTGTTATTCTAGAAAATGTCTTTTTTTTGGGTGGGGGGTGTTTCGAGACAGGGTTTCTCTGTGTAGCCCTGGCTGTCCTGGAACTCACTCTGTAGACCAGGCTGGCCTCAAACTCAGAAATCCACCTGCCTCTGCCTCCCAAGTGCTGGGATTAAAGGCGTGTGCCACCACCGCCCGGCTTAGACATCACATTTTCTTTCTTTTAATTTTTTTATTATTGATTTATTTTATGTATATGAGTACACTGTTGCTCTCTTCAGACACACCAGAAGAAGGCATTGGACCCCATTACAGATGGTTGTGAGCCACCATGTGGTTACTGGGAATTGAACTCAGAACCTCTGGAAGAGCGGCCAGCTGAGCCATCTCTCCAGCCCTTAGAAAATGTCTTACTATGTAGCTCCAGCTGCCCTGATACTCATTATATGGCCTGGGCTAGCCTCGAACTTAGGATAATCTCAGCTTCCTGAATGCTTGGATTACAGGTCCATACCATCATGCCTAGCTTTAGAGGCAGCTTCTAAAATATTCTAGCTGTCAAAAAGTCAGTACTTAGAGTGCTGGAGAAATGATGATGGCTCATGGGTTAAGACGTCTTGCTACTCCTCCAGTGAACCCAAGCTCAACTCTCAGCATCCATGTCACGTGACTCACAATTACCTGTAACTCTGGCTTCAAGACATCCGACACTCTTGGCCTCCTCAAGCAACCCGAATGCCATGACATATACACACACAAAGAAACATACTAAAAAATAATAATAATAATACCATACTTCACCTATTGTGGCGGCTTACGATTTGTAACTCACTTCTAAGGAGGCCAAGGCAAGAGGCCTGTCTTGAGTTCAAGGCCAGTCCAGGCTATATACAAGTTCATCAGGCATATGGAGATTTCATCTCAAAAAGAAAATAAAATTCCTCTCCCTTTCTGAGTAAAGCTCATTGTAATGTTTTCCACCTTCTAGTACATTTTCAGATTTATCTGGTTGTATTGCGTGTTAACTGCTATCATCATTGTTATATTCTGGAGCAGGATCTCAATCTCACAATGACTATACTCATATAGTGTGGTGGTTTGAATATCCTTGGCCCACTATTAGGAGGTGTGTCCTTATTGGAGGAGAAGATATTGCCTTGTTAGAGGACTTGTGTCACTGTGGAGGTGGCTTTGAGGTCTCCTAATGCTCAACCTCTGCCCGGTGCAGAGAGAGTGCCCTTCTGCCTGCCTTGGATCAAGATATAAAACTCTCAGCTCCTTCTCCAGGTCTGCCTGCATGATGTTCTGCAGGGGGTACACGGATGCTAAGGGCCTCAAAGATGAGTGAGTGCAAGAGGAGACAACACCCTGAAGTACCTCCCTCGGGTTCTGCCCGAAGCCATGCAATTGCTCTACCACTGAGGTACGCCCCAGTGGGCTTGCATCATTTCCCTTAGCGCTTCCTACTTGTTCTGGAAAAAAACAAAAACAAAACAAAACAAAACAAAAAAGGAGTTTGGAAACCTTACGTTCTCTTCTAGATTCCCCTCTTAGAGACCCTAGAAAAGGGAATCTGAACACCCTTGGGATGAGGGCGTTCCGTCTCAGCACGGAATCGGTTCAGGGATTTCCTGAGCGTTTTCCTCACGGGCGTCTTCCTTGAATTCACCCGCCGGTTGGCTTGCCTGAGGCCAGCCTCCTGTCGCCTGTCGCCTGTCGCCTGCCGCCCGGTGGCTCCGGTGGCAGGGTCGACGCCGCAGGTTAGCAGCCGCGCAGTGCGGTCCTTCTGGCTCCAGGGGGCGCTGTGCGCGCCCGGCCGCGGCCTCCGCCGCAGCTCTGTCTAGGGGCGGCCGGCAGGGCACGTGGCTTGGGATCGAGCGGAGTTTGCGGCCGCTAGACAGCAGCTCCGAAGTTGGGCGGCTCCGGCTCCTCACCGACGCGCAGCCCGCGCTCGCTCCGGCCTGTTGACTGAAAATCAGCCTGCGCCTGGCCAGATCTGTCGGCGGAGGACCGCAGCTCAGCGACGACGCGGTAGCCATGGCTGAAGCGGCGCCCGCCCGGGTAAGCGCCCCGTCCCACGGCCGCCGCGGGCGAGGGTCTCGGCCCACCGGGCCCCGAGCGCCCCCGACCCTGGGCTCAAGGAGCCACCGGCCTGGAGGCCACGTAGGCCACCAAAGCCATCAGCCTACACCTGGCGGCGGGCGGCCTAAACTCCAGACCTGGTGGGTTGGGCCCTAAGACCGGTGACCGCGACATGGCCTCCGTCGCCCCGCTAGGCCGGGAGCTCGCCTTTCTCCGGAAGGCCTGGAAGGAACCGTGCAGCTAACACAGTCGAGAGTCCCCCTGCCCGTTGTTTCTTCTGAGACCTGCCGCCGAGCAGTCAGACAGGAGCCAGTGTCGCCTACCTGCCACATCCGCAAGGTTGAGGCTGCGAAGGGGCCTCAGGCCAACACCTTAGGATGAGCCCACCATTAAAATACCTAGCGACTGTACTTTTTCGTAGGAAACAATACTGAACCCAGTTTGCAACAGGTTTCTAACTTTTGTGACTGGTTTTTTTTTTTTCCACCGAAGATCTAGCGGTTCTCAACCTGTGGGTCTCATAACCCCTCCCGATCGCGTATCAGATATTTACATTACGATTCATAACAGTGGCAAAATTAGTTGTGAAGTACCAACAAAATAATTCTGTGGTTAGGATTGTCCTGGCTGGTTTTGTGCGTCGACTTGACGCAAGCTATAGTGGTCTGAGAGAAAGGAGCCTCAGTTGAGGAAATGCCACCATTCAGATGTAAGGTAGATGTTAGTAGTGATCAGTGGGGAGGGAGGGGGCAGCCGATTGTGGGTGGTGCCATCCCTGGACTTGTAGTCCCAGGTTCTATAAGAAAGCTGATTGAGCAAGCCATGGGAACCAAGCCAGTAATAGGACCCCTCTATGGCCTCCGCATCAGCTCCTGCCTCTAGAATCCCGCCCTATTTGAGTTCCTGTCCTGACTTCCTACAGTGATAAATAGAAATGTGGAAGTGTAAGCCAAATAAACCGTTTCTTTCCTAATTTGCTTTTCGGTCGTAGTGTTTTGTTGCAAGCAATAGAAACCCTAACGAGGACAGGGATCACCACAACCTGAGGGTCACAGCTATGGAAGGTCTCGAACCACTGAAAGTTTAGCAGTTTTTTTTTAGAAGGGTAGCTTGGATCCTGGTGGTCATGGTGGTGGAGGAGGAGGTGGAAGATGAGGCAATGGTGCATGCCTTTAAACCCCCCACTTAGGAGGCAGAGGAAGTACGATCTAGACCAGCCTGTTTATAGAGTGAGTTCCAGGACAACAAGGCTACACAGAGAAACCCTGTCTCAATAAAGAGGAGGGGGTTGGAGGGAGGGGGAGTAGCTTCGTAATGTTCAGTGTGCCAATTAAGAGAACATGCTATGCCAGGCGGTGGTGGCGCACGCCTTTAATCCCAGCACTCGGGAGGCAGAGGTAGGCGGATTTCTGAGTTCGAGGCCAGCTTGGTCTACAGAATGAGTTCCAGGACAGCCACGGCTACACAGAGAAACCCTGTCTCTAAAAACCAAAAAAAGAACATGCTAGGAGAATTTTCACCTGTTAAAAAAAGTCTCTCAGTAAGTGGTATCTATTATTACCAATACATCTCAGACAAGTTTCTGAAACTGTAGTCTCCTGGAAGCTTTTCTCTTTCTTTTTAGTGTGCTGTGTGTCCTTCTGGGTTCCCTGACTGCAAGGAATAGAAATTGAGCTGGAAATTCTCTAGGTTATGGGAGTAGGACTGGAAACTCTTTCGGTCTCTGTCAACCTGCTTCTAACCCTCAGCTGTCTTGCAGTACCTAATATCTCAACAAACTTGCTGACAGGATAGATAGCTCAACACTATGATAATAACTACAGCTGATACCACAGATGCTCAAGTCCCTTACGTAAAATTGTGTAGTGTTTGCATATAACCTACTCATATGTTTTAAAATATGTTGAATCGGTTTCTAGATTGCCAGTACAATGGAAAGGCTAAGAGTTGCATCGTGGAGGAAATGATGGCAAGAAAAATGTGGACATGTTCAGAATAGACGGTGGTTTTTGTTTTGTTTTTTGGTTTTTTTTGAGACAGGGTTTCTCTGTGTAGCCCTGGCTGTCCTGGAACTCACTCTGTAGACCAGGCTGACCTCGAACTCAGAAATCCACCTGCCTCTGCCTCCCAAGTGCTGGGATTAAAGGCGTGCACCACCACCGCCCGGCTAGATAGTGTTTTCTTTCCAATTTTTTTGTTTGTTTTTTGTTTTTCGGGACATAGTTTCTATGTAGCCCTGGCTGTCCTGGAACTCACTCTATATGTAGACCAGGCTGTCCTTAAACTCACAGAGATCTGCCTACCTCTGCCTCTGGAGTGTTGCCATTAAAGACATGCCTCTCCCCATCAACACTGGCTCCAAATATTTTTATCCCACGTCAGGTGACTTTTTGATTATAGACCTGCAGGTACATGGGACAAAATGCGATTTAGACATACAACAACAACAACAAAAATGCCACAAACCAGTGTCACACTATGCAGCCCTGGCTGGTTTGGAACTTGCCATTTAAATGAGATCAGGTTGGCCTTGAGCTCACAGAGATCTACCTGCCTTTAGCTCCTGAATGCTGAGATATTAAAGACATGCTACTCTGTCTGGCTGGTCTCAACTTTTCAGTCTAGGCTAGCCTAGAACTCACTGTTTAGTTCAAGCTGCCCTTGAATTTGAGGCAACCTCCCTGCCTCAGTCTGTGAATGTTGAGAGTATAGGTATGTGTACTACCATGCCTGGTTTATGATGTGGATATTTTGATTATATGACTTTCTTGTCTCTTCAGCAGCTTTCTGAGAGGGCCAGTCAGATGTGTATTAAGAGATAGTCCTACCCCTTCTTTTTCACTCCAGCTAAATACAGAGAAGAGTTCATACCTCCACTCCACGGAAATCACACTGTGGACCGTGGTGGCTGCCGTTCAGGCCTTGGAGAAGAAAGTGGATTCCTGCCTGGCCCGCTTGCTGACTCTGGAGGGACGCTTAGGCACAGCAGAAAAGAAGCTGGCTGACTGTGAGAAGACAGCTGTGGAGTTCAGCAGCCAGCTGGAGGGCAAGTGGGCCGTGCTGGGCACCCTGCTGCAGGAGTACGGGCTGCTGCAGCGGCGGCTGGAGAACGTGGAGAACCTCATGCGCAACCGGAACTTCTGGGTCCTGCGGCTGCCCCCTGGCAGCAAGGGCGAGGTCCCCAAGGTAGCTTTTGGATCCCCTGATGTAGGGAGCCTACGGGCCTGTGGCTGTATGCATGTAGGTGAACAGGTGTGACACTGTGGTTTCAGGTGCCCCTGACCTTTGATGACGTGGCTGTGTATTTCTCTGAATTAGAGTGGGCCAGACTGGAGGACTGGCAGAAGGAGCTCTACAAGCATGTGATGAGAGGCAACTATGAGATGCTCGTTTCCCTGGGTAAGCCTTCAAAGGAATACCTGGGCTTTCAAACAACAGTGACTTCCCACAGTCTTTGCCTGTGCTTTGGGCAGCCAGACTCAGATCTTTCTCCATGTCTTTCCCCCTTCTGTATGCAGATTACGCCATCTCCAAACCAGACATCCTTACCCAGATGGAGAGGGGAGAAGAGCCTCGTCCTGCAGGCCCCTGGAGCCAGGAGAAGGGAAGCGAGGACGAGACAGCATGGCCAAGGAGACCAAACACCGGTAAGTTTTGGTACATCTTGAGGCTGCTGGAGCAAAGCAAACAACAAACTGCCTTCCTGGGTAGACTGGACCAGTTTGCAGCTGGGAAGGGAACACAGGCCCTTTACCCAGAACTGGCTGCACTTTGTTCAAGGATGCTCTGAGCAGGAGTAAAGAGAGCTGTAAGGATTCTGGCTCTGTATAAGAGGCACCAGCACAAAAGGGATGCTTGTGAGGTCAGAGGTAGCAAACAGAGGTCAAGGATATAATAGGCCTCTTCTGCATGGACTGATGGTCAGTCGTGGGAAAGCATCTGCTCTGTGCACCTGCCGTGGTATCCATGTCCACCGGCCGTCACCGTTGTTCAGCTGGCCACAGCAGGAGACTCCTGCTGTTCTGCTTCTCTCAGGGATAGGTCCCTGGGGGAGAAGGCTAAGGATGCTCCAAAGCCAGTGTTTGACAGTGGCTCCAAAGGCACTATTGTTGACTTCTCTGGGGGCTGGCAAGGCTCAGTGGGTAAGAACACTCACTGTTCTAGCAGAGGACTCCTGTTCAGTTCCCAGCACCCACGTGGCAACTTAGAGCTGTCTGCAACTCCAGTTTAGGGAATCTGGTGCCCTCTTTTGGCCTCTGTGGGCCGGAGTCATGCATGCAGTGTATATACATACATGCAAGCGAAACACTCATACACACTCTCACACATGTACATGTTTATTTACTTATGTTATTTTTGGTTATTTAATTTAGGGTCTCACTATTAGGTAGTGCTGGTTGTCCTGGAATTCACTATGTGAACTCATGGAGATCTGCCTGTTTCTTTATTCCCAAGTGCTAGAATTAGAGACCTGTGCCACTATGTTTGGCAATAAAATAAATATATCTTTTAAAAAACATAACACAAAGTAGAACAGAACAGTAACCACAAAATCATTATAATACCAGTTTTTGGCAAACCTAGGTTATAGAGTAAGATCTTGTATCAAAAAGAAAAGAAAGAAAAAAAAATCAGTAATAGAAATTTGCCACCCATTTCTCTTCCTAAACACAACCACAATATTATCACCTACCCACAGAAAATCATCTAGCACCCAGTCCTTATTCTGTTTTCAGTAGGGACTTGGATCTTAATTTTAATAACCCAAAGTCCACATACTGCATTTGATTTATGTCTTTTAAATCTATAAAAACTCCATCCAAGTCCACCCACATTTTCAGCAGCTTTACTGAGGTGTAATGTATGTACCATGGAATCCACCTATGAAAGTATAACCCTGACTCCTCAAGGTTGGAGGTGGGAAGCTTGTAATCTAAAAACCCCAAACAAATAGAAAAGAATCAAGAGTTGATGTTTAAGTGGGATATATAGAACAGGCTTGTAATCCAAGCTATTCTAGAGCACAGGAGACTCATGGGTCAGAGCCTGCTTGGTCTACAGAATGAGTTCAAGGCCAGCCTGGGCAACTTTATGAGAACTTATATCAAAATTTAAAAGTAAAATTAGGGCTGGTGAGATGGCTTAGCAGGGAACAATGACATGTGAGAGACACAAAAAAATAGGCTTTAGACAAGAATTGAGCTACAGGCAGTGGGCATGGCCACTGTATCTTTATATTCTGTCTTTGGTCTGATAGCCCAGAGTGCCAGAGACTCTTAGTGTGGCCCCGGAGTTTGGGAGACCGTGGTATTGTGCTCAATGACAATGGTTTGTGTTTCTAGGCATTTCTCTGAGTCCAAAGCAGGCCCCAAGTCCAGCTAGCCCTGCCCAGGAGGAACCAACTCAAAGGCAGACACCTGAGCAGCAGCAAGAGGAAGCAAGCATGGCTCCACCGGAGCCAGGCACTGGTGAGTGAGAACCGCTGCCCAGCAACACTGGCGTTCTCAGCATAAGAGACAAGCCAGATGTTGAACTCTTGGGAGCTGGACCTTGAAGAGGTAGGGTTAGTCTTTTCAGTGCTCAGATGTCTGAATAGCACTGTGGGGGCCTGGATACACCCGTCTGCCTGGAGTAAGGGGACGAGTGTGGATGGGTCCGCTGCAGCTTTCTACAGTGGCCAGGTAACGGGTGGCCTCTGTCTCACCTCCCAGGAGGGCACTAGGTTGGCATGCTGCAGTTTCTCAGTATTCTTTCTGAAAACTTGTTGAGAACTCTGACTTTTCTCTTTCATCCAGGATCTGTGTCTGCTTCTGTTTACAGGTGGTCCTTTTCTAGACTGACTCAGAGGACGTGAGCGCCATGCAAAGAGCTGGGCTTACTGCGTCCCCTTAGTCTTCTCCTGCTGATGGCCTCACTCCTAATCCTTTTGGCCTTCCTTCCAGTGATTTTTCTGCATCTCCCCACAGCACATGACCTCTTCCTTCTCTGGAGTTCCACCCGGCCCGTATACGCTCAAGCTGTATGCATGGAGTGTGTGACATGGGACTTGAGTTAGGAGGGTAATGTCCCCACCCATTGCAAACCTGGGATTCAGTTCTGGGACCTTGCCAACCCTTCTATTATTCTGAGACTGATGAAGGTGGCAGATGTGGAGGGCAGGTTATGAGCCTGGGCGTTCACGGGATGGACGATGTGCGCTTCATAGCTCTGTTGTCATCTCAAGCCCTCCAGATGAAGCCTGAGGAGTTCTTCTTCCTGCCAGACCCTTAAGCATGTCCAGGGCCTGCTGAGGAAATGGCCATGTCTCCTGTGATACTTGTGTCAAGAATGACCCTCATCGGATTTTTCCCTCTCACAGGCATTCCAGCAAGCACCAGCACTTTATCAATTAAACAGGAGGAAGTCTCTGCAGAGGGAGGAGAGTTGCTACCCTCCCTTCCCACAGATAGCCTGCCTTCTGTGGGGCCAGGTGAGTGAAAGAGAAGACACTTGTGACTGTGGCAGAGCCTCATAGAAGCTCAGAGGGCCATTTGGTAGTAACAGCCTGTGGTCAACTGGCCTTAATGCAAGTCACTGCTTGACAACATGCTGCAGATAGACAGCTTCTATCTGCTGGTGACAGAAAGGCTGTTTATGGTCCGCTCCACTCCCACAGTAACCCTGTGAGGTGACCTGTGAGGTAGATTCACAGCCTGCGGTGTCTTGCACTGTGTGTGTTGATCTAGAGTTTCAGTGTAGGTCCTTCACCTGGATTCCATATTTTTTTGATAGAGCTCAATGCCAAGACAGTTTATTTTCTGTCCCTGGGGACCACTCTCCTCGCCTCAGCCTATGCTTTTCATAGCTCTGTTCCTTGTCACCATATCTCAGATACACTCTTGCATCAGGTGAGACCTTCCCTGAGACCGCACAGGAATCACAGGCTGATAGGGCAGCACACACCTTAGTGAATTTGTTTGGGATGGGTGACATACAGGCAAGTCACTCCCCTCTCATCTAGGCCACACCCCCTTTTTGAGATGGGATATACGTATTGAGATGGGGTGTATTTAAAGTTGGCTGGCTTTAAAATCACTGTGTAACTAAGGCTTGTCTTATATTTGTGGCAATTCTCCCATTTCACTTCCCGAGTGCTAGGATCACAGCTACATGTGACCCACAAGGCCTCTTAGATTGTGAGTATTCTCATCATAACATTTAGGGTCTTGGTAGAACCATTGACATGGCTGGAGTGTCTTCCCCCACAGTCTCAGCCATCTGTCTCAGAATCAAATCATGGACTCTGCAGGGTCCCCAGTTCTTGGCTTCTGCAGCTTTCTTCTTCCTCTGAAGTTCTTAGCTCAGCTTCCAGGAATAAGGCATAAGACAGCAAACAGTTGAAGAATACATGAGACACTGCCTGTCCTGTAGTGTCTGTGAGTAGGACCCCTGGCCTGCTCTGACGGCACTCACAGAAACTGGGGAAGGGAGGAAAGGCTTGAACCTGGGACAAGAGCTGGATCGAATGGCAAGGGAAGCCATGTGGTCATCTTGGAACCAGTAATGATTCCTTTGTCAGGTGGCGGTACTGTGACCATCAAGACAGAAGCCCTGTCTGAGGAGGAACCTGAGCAGCCGCTTCTGGAGTCCTTGAACCAGCCCATATTTAGAGTCCACAAAAGGCCCAGGATTAAGACTAGAGGCCACAGATGGCATCACGTCCAGGGAGTGTCAAGGGTGCAGATTGGGGAACCCCAGGCAGCAGAGGCTATGGGAGAGCCACCCTATATCCTTCCTCGACCACGGAAGCAGGCATTCCTGTGCCCTGACTGTGGGCAGAGCTTCCGCTTGAAGATTAATCTGATAATCCATCAACGGACTCATGCAGAAAAGGAACACAGGGAGGCTTGGAGTAGCTTGCCTGTTAGGTCAGGGAAAAGCTGCTCCACACTGGAACCAGGGGAAGTGGTGGTGCCGGGCCCTGTCATCCGTTGGCTTCCTGAGGAGCCCACAAGCCACCGGTCCCCAATAAGTCATGCCTTCATGGGACAAAGGCCAGCAACTAAGGTTTACCACTGTAGTAAATGCCTGCACTCCTTTCAGCAACGGAAGAGCCTGGTACTGCACCAGTGTCAGCACATAGGCAAGAGGCAGGGCTGGCCTGCCTGTCCCTACTGTGGCAAGGCCTTCCGCTGGCCCTCACACCTCTCTCGTCACCAGCGCATCCATACTGGTGAGCGCCCCTATCAGTGTCCCCAGTGTGGCAAGGCCTTTAACAGGAACTACCACCTGACTGTCCACATGCAGACGCACTCCTGAGGCCAAGCAAGCCTCATTTCTTCTTGCTTTCTGTCCTCCCAGGAATGCTGACCAAGAGCCTGCCATGATACTCTCTGGCTTTCCTGGCAGGACCTTTCTCCTCAGGGCCTTTCTCTGTGCCTGACCTGAAATTGGTCCCTCAATCTGGGATGGCTTTGGAGAGTCTGTTTTTATTTTCCTTTCAAATTGGAAGCAGCTCTTTTGGTGACAGTGTTTGTATGACAGGAAGCCTCTGTCTCCTAATTCCTCCCTTTGGACATTCCTGACTTGTAAAAGATTCTTAAGATTTAAGGTCAGGCCTCTTTCGCTGGTAATGCAGGCAGTAGGAACAGAAACTGTCTCTTCCAGGTGAGACAAGAGACCTGGGGGAAGAGGTTTGAATGGAGAAATGTCTGCAGTCCACCTGAGAAAAGAAAGCAGGATTGACAGATGGCTAAGGGGAGCCCAGGACATTTGCATTGGTTTGTTTTTTTACTTAACTTTGTTACTTTGAGATTTTTCTTGGAGACCAGAAGCTGCTTCTGTGCAGGAACTTTCTGCTACCTCCTCCATGTGGGGTTGACAGGGTGGGAGGACCGGCTTAGTGTAGACTTGCTTCAGTGGGGATGTCTGGAAAGCAAAGTGCCAGGGGTTTTGAATGCCTAGGATGGCTCCCTGTGAGTCCATGTGAGTCTCTCCCTCACATGGAAGGCACATCCATCACTGCTACTTGTGAGGGAAAGGGAAGCTGGGAATGGATTACTCCTCGCAGATCTCAGTGTTGACAGTGAAGTTGTGTAGCTGGACTTTGGCTACTTTGTGGGTTCTTCTTTCTTCTATCCTTCACCCGTTTTCTTCCCTTCCAAATAACAATAGCTAGGAGAAAGAAAAGGATAGAGGGAAAAGTGGGTGACATTATCATTAGACTACTTCTTGCTGATAAGTGGTGTTGAGTTTCTTGGGAACAAGTTTGATCTTTGATGTCAGGGTATCTAATTTGTTCCTTGTGCACAACTACATAACAAACCACAACCAACAGCAGCCAAACAACCGCCCTCCGTCAGCAACAACCCACCATCAGCAACAGCCAACTCTTGGGGCTCTAGCATTTACCCTCTTGAACAGTCCCCAGAATTCCAAACAGTGCACACTTGCAAAAACTATCTGCAGCTTGCAAAATCACACCCCTGCTAAAGCACAAAACAAATCATAGCTCCTTCGGACAGTCTGAAGCAGTCTATTTCCCACACCTGGGTTTAAGACAAAAACATTCCTATAAGATTTCTGTGTTTTTCAAAGAAACCAAAACTCCACTGTTGTCACTATGTGATTGATCCATTGTGACAGGCCTTCAAAAATGCCTGAAAGAGAATGTTAGAGCAAGCCCAGGAAGCACCTGTCCTTTGGCCCTCTCAGAGCTCATGTTCCTTGTGTGACAAGGAGAACAGCTCCAGGATGTCACCTTTGAGTTGTGTCAAAAGAGGCACTGGACAAATATGGATGGTTTTGGTCTTCCTATTAAGTCTGGGACACTTTTCTTGATCCTGTGTCCTTCAGACAGGAGGGACCTTTCTTTCCTGCCAAGTAGTAGAAGTTCCTTCACTTTCCAGCTGAGCTGGTACTTTAGGGGCCCTTCAAAAGCACAAGCTCCAGACCAGGAATTAGAGGTGATAGTGTCATGCTTCAAAGTCATGAGAGCGGGTGCTTCATGTGCCTCTTTGTCACAGCACCTTGGGTGCTGCCTAGACAGCCTGATGGGTACTTCTGGAGGTGGGGTGATGGATTCCAATTCTGATAGTTTGCTCTCTTGTTTGGCACTCAGACACCAGAGCACATCAGATATGCTCCCAGGTGCCTTCATCCCTGGCTATGCTATTTCCTAATGCCCTTCAGACTATAGCCATTCAAAAGTCCTGCACAAACGAGGCCGAGGGTAACACTGTCGTCATTCCCGGGTAGGGCTAAGTAAGCAAGTGTGTGGCATGCAGCCATGGTTCTGGACTCTACTTGCCTTCTCACCCAACCATTGTTTATGCCTTAACAAGCAAGACAGCCATTGTCATTAAGTGCTCAGACAGGATGTGGACAGTATAGTTTCCCAAGCTTAATCCTCACCTGCAAGTCCGCATGCCGCTGTCCTGGAGATTCCTGGTCTCTCTTCTAATGCTTTAGATGTTCTCTGGAAACAAGTATTCTATATTTGAAGCACAAATTCAAGTGCTAGGGGCGAGGAAAGAGGTGCTGTGTAATCCTGGCTGGCCTTGGGCTTCCAGTGATTTTTTTTTTTCCTACCTCTACCTCCAGACTGGGTTCTAGGATTTACTTGCCTTTGCCATTATGCCCAAGTGGGCTTACTGCATTTATCCTGGAGTTCAATACGACAGGTTAAAGAGTGTTTGGAGTTGAATGAACAAAGCCTGCTTGGTTGCAGGAGCAGATTCTTCTGACCCATTTTGTAAAACAAAGATGTGGTTGGGCCACGAGGCCCTAAGAACTACGGAGATGGAAATCTTAGCCTAATCGGTGCTCTATAAACACACTGGAATAAGCAACTGCGTGTTTGTGGCCTAGTTTGTTCTGGGGAGTCTCAGCAGGTGACCCTAGTGGTTGGCTTGGCTCAACAGTTCATAGGTGAAAGAAGCTGAACACCTGGCTCTCAAACCACACCTGCGGGGGACAACACGCTATAGCGAACGCTGTGCGGCTTGTGCTCCCAGCTAGCCAATAGAATCTGGCTTCTCTACCGCCAGGGGCGGAACCTCCAGGGCTAGCCAATGGGGAGCCGTCTTGTGAAGGGTGGGGCCTGCGTTTCTGCCGCGGTCTCAAAGCTGCCGACTGCATCCAGGCCGACCATTCTGATTCCGTGCGGTGGGGCCAGGAAGGGCCGTCTGTTGTAGGGAACACAGCGGCTACAACGAGACGAGGCAGAATCGCGCGCAGCCATGACCGAGGCGGCCGCTGCACCGGTAAGGGTGGCCCTCACGGATCATGTGTGGGATGTGAAGCGGCTCCTGAATTCGCTGGGAGGACATCTTACCACCTAAAATTGGGTAGATCTCAGCCAGGGAGTCGAGGAGGACTAGGAGGCCTGCTGCCATATGATAAAGTCCTTGTCTCTTTTGCCACGGTTTTATCATTCGTAATATATGGCCATTGAGCTTAACCAGGAAACCTGGTCCCGGTGCACCGGCTGTGGACATTTTTACCCCACATGACTCCTTTTTTCCAGGACCTCTCTGCTCCACCTCTCAAGTATTGGCCATCTCCAATCCAATTCCGAGCTAAGGCCCCTCCAGTTAGCTCTCTCGGTCCTGGGACTTAGAATCGTGTTCCTGCCTAGGAAGGTTCCACGGCCTTTCAGGCCTGAATTCGATTCCATTCAGGCTGGATCCATACATCTTCGCCTGCTGCTTTCTGATAACCACCAGGAAGACTTTCCTACTGCAGCTGGTTAGGGAATCAGTGTCTATAGGGTAGGCGTGTTTTAGGCTCAGGCTTGACTTAGTATTGCCTTCAACCCCTGTGAGTGAACTACTGAGATATACTGTCCCTGAAGGTAAGAGGCATCTCCTGCTAGCAATAGCTTTGCAGTGACTTCAGAGACATTTCTTGGTGTTAGGTTTGTGGCAAGGGATCACAGAGATATTTGACCCTTATGTGTGAAGACTGTCTCCTCCCAACCACATTTTGTTGTATGGGTCAGTGATCACAGACCCCAGGATGGCACCATGCTGCTGAATTAGGAGTGAGGAAGATAGGTGTCTGGTGACAAGTATCTTACTGTGTGGGACACTTTGCAGTGTTTTTTTATGGAAGATGACTTGGGGGAAGTTTAATGTCACAAAATTGTATTAATTGCAGTTTATAACATATAACACATTCTGGCCAATGGTCAGGAGCCTTCATGTTTATTGGTAATACAGTATATAATAATGTCATACACCCTGAGTACATTTTCATACCTGTAGCTTCACCACCTTAGAGATAGAGGAAAGTTCCAGGATTTATCTGCTGTCCCCACGGCTCATTTTATTTATAATTATGCATGGTGACATTGTCCCTCTTCTTTTGACTAAGATACTGGCTTTCAGCTTTCTCTGGCTCTGCTAAGATCTAGCTTCTAGTAAAGTGACTGTTCAGGGCAGTGTAGTGACTGTTCAGGGGCTGTTTGTTGAGGTGTCCCAGTCACAGAGACCTAGTGTCCAACTTGAAATGAGCTGAAGTTACCTGAGAGGAAGAAACCTCCACTGAGAAAATGCTTTCATAAAATCTAGCTGTATGGCAAGCCTGTAGGGCATTCTCTTAATTAGTATTTGATGTGAGAGAGCCCAGTTCATTATGGGTGGCCCACACCTGGGCTGGTGGTCCTGGGGTTCTGTAAGAAAGCAGACTGAGACAGCCATGAGGAACAAGCCAGTAAGCAGCACTTCTCCATGGCCTCTGCATCAGCTCCTGCTTCCAGGTTTCTGGCCTGCTAAGTTCCTGCTCTGACTTCCTTCATTGATACATAGTGACGTGTGACATGTAAGCAGAATAGATCCTTTCCTCCCCAAGTGGTTTTTGGTCATAGTGATTCATCAAAGCAATAGAAACTCTAAGGTACCACCTAGTAGCAGATTAGGAATTCACACAGTGTTAGTTGAGTCACCAGCCCCTTAGCGATCACCAAAGAAGGAACAGCAAGGTCTCACTTTTGTGGAAGCTGCTCCATGAGGTGGTAGCCTTTAATCCCAGCACTCAGAGGCTGGTGGATCTCTGAGTTTGATGCCACCCCAGACTACAGTACAGTGTTCCAGGGCTACACACAAAGACCCTGGTGGGGAATGGGGTGGGATGAGAGTTGAGTTTGCCATTGGGTAGGCAGATTTATGGCCTTGCTGTCTTGCTATGTCCCCAGTGGAAGAAAATGTGGTCAAATAACTGATGGAGCTAATATAAATAGTAGGGCAAGATTAAGTCCAGCACACTTTGGACACTATTTTTATTTTCCGTTGCAATGGATCTAGGTTCAATATTATTTCCATGAAGGTTCTGAGGGATCTTTGTACCTGTGTTTTTGGTCTTTTGTGCCTGTGTCTTTGGTCTTGACTGGGATCTGATCAGTGAGAAGTCAACTCATTCCAGAAGATACTGATCTTTCTGTATTTGAGAACAGTTCTGGGCCTTCTTCTGGAAGCCAACATAATCTTGTCTCTGGTTCCAGGATTGGCATATGGGAACTGACCTCCAGCCACAGGCCCAGATCCAGTCTGCAGAGATCTCCCTTTTAGCTATCCTAACTGCTGTTCAGGCAGTGGAGAAGAAAACAGAGTCCCAGGCTGTTCACCTTCAGAACTTGGAAGTACGAACAGGGTCAGCTGAGAAGAAGCTGGCTGACTGTGAGAAGACAGCCATGGAACTCAGCAGCCAGCTGGAGGGCAAGTGGGCCGTGCTGGGCACTCTGCTGCAGGAGTACGGGCTGCTGCAGCGGCGACTGGAGAACCTAGAGAATCAGATGCAAAACCGGAACCCCTGGGTCCTGAGGCTTACCCCCAGCAGCAAGGACGAAGCACCCAAGGTATTCATTGATTGAGGAGAGGCCTCAAATCAGAATTCTAGTGCTTAATACTAGTCACTGTGGAGTTTATGGAGCTTTAAAAAACTGTCAGCGCTACAGTGTGACATTGGAAAGGTGACAGTAGATTGGGTTGTTTCGAAGTATATTTTGGGGCAGCAACGGTTGTCTTCTTCCAGAATGACCTTTTTTTTTCTTATTGAAAAGAATTATTTTGCTAGATGGTGGTAGCACACACCTTTAATCCCAGTACTTGGGAAGCAAAGGCAGTTGGATCTCGGAGTTTGAGGCCAGCCTGGTCTGTAGAGTGAGTTACAGGGCAGCCAGGGCTACACAGAGAAATCTAAACCAAAAATTGTTTTCACCAAGCATGGTGGTACATGCTTTCGGAGGTAGGTGGATCTCTGTGAGTTGGTGGCCAGCCTAGCCTACATAGAGAGCTCCAGGACAGCTAGGACCATAGAGAGAGACCGTAAGTAAGTAAGTAAATAAATAAATAAGAAAAGAGGAAAAAGAGGGGCTGGAGAGATGGCTCAGTGGTTAAGAGCACTGACTGCTCTTCTAGAGGACGTAGGTTCAATTCCCAGCATTCAATGGCAGTACACAAGTGTCTGTAACTCCAAGATCTGCCACCCTCACACAGACGTACATGCAGGCAAAACAAGACAAAGTCTCAAAAATACCATTGAGTCTGTTTTATGTTGGCCAACTATTCCTTGATATAGGGCTACCCTGAAGCTTTCTAGTTTAGGAGCCCATGACTGTGGGGACTCCCGTCTCCCTTTCTCCCCCCTTTTCCACATAGATCCCTGAGAGGAGGGGTGATAAAGACATTCATTCCATTTAGGACCAAGTGCGTCAAAGTCTCTCACTCTCTCCACATTGCCCATTGTGGGTCTCTGTGTTAGTTCCCACATACTACAGGCTGAGCCAGGCACAGATCTGAGTCTCAGCCTGATGTGGCCACTGGGGTTCCCCCAAAGAAAATGTTTCTGCGGATGGGGCTGGAGATGGGCTAGAAGGGAGGACACCAGTGTAACAGCCCGTTCCTTTGCAACGGCCCGTTCTGCTGCTCCGGTCCGCAGGTCAGGGTCTAGCAAGAGAGAGAGTGGGGAAGGAGGGGCGAGAGACGCAAAAGATGGATACAAGACAGAGTCTGGTCAAAAAAAGGTCCTGGGTGTTTATACCCTTTACCACGTGACTTGCCCTCGTGGACAAGCTCAGCTGAAGGCACTACATCACGTGCCTTGTAGCCATGGATACCATGTGTACCTTGCAGCTGGGGGGGCACTAAACAGTGTAAAAAGATGTTTATCAGAGTGTGCTCAGCTGTTGCGGGCTATTGAAAATAAGTCTGTTGTCAGGGAATATGGCTCGAGATGGCTGTAAAGATGATAGCCACTTTCAGCTAAGAGTCTCCATCCATTCCCAGAGAAGATGTGCATGGGAGCCAGAAGGACCCTGTGCACATGTCTTCCTTTCTATAAAAAAATGTGGGCAGAAGCTCCCATTTGGTCAGTAGTGCACACAGTTTTGAAGGCTGGTTTCTGAAAGGGTGTGGGGGACTTGTATTCCTCCAGGTTTCTGTGACTACTGAAGAGTTGGCTGGGAGTTTCCCTGAGCAGCAGGAAGGTAGCCCCGAAGACTGGCAAAAGGAGCTCTGCAAGCACGTAGCGAAGGAAAGGTGTGAGGTGCTGGGCTCTCTGGGTAAGCGACATCCCTGGGGGCTTCCAAATGCGTTCTCATTCTTGTCCTCAGTGTATTTGAGACTCTTGGGTCTGAGAGCCAGAGCAAATTGGTCCTCTGCCTTGAAGCTAGCAGAAGGTATAATTCCCATCTTTAGAATTAAGTGTAGACATGCTTCAGTTGTTTGGCCTGCATGTATTTCTGTGCATCCATCATATGCTTGCCTGGTTCCTGCAGAGGCCAGAAGAGAGCATTAGAGCTCCTGGATCCATTGCAGGCAGTTGGTTGTGAGCTGCTGTGAATGTACTCAAAATAGAACTTGCATCCTAGCAGTCAGTGTTCTTAACCACTGAGTGATCTGTCCTAGCCCCATGGCATGATTTGTAAAGGAGATTCAGGTCTGAGATATGAGGGCCAGCAGTAAACACTAGGTCCTCTAGCCAAGTGTGCAGGAGTGTGTTTGTGTGAGACTTGATTAAATCTAGAATTTTGTAGCTATAGCCTCAGCTCTTGCATCCTCCCGGACCTTGCAGAGAGGTTAAATGGCTTATCCAGAGCTTCCAATAAAGACCCTCAGGTTAGAATCTGCTCCCCACTGTCCAGTTCTTCCCAGTTCATTTCTGTGGAGTAGAGGCTTCCTCTACTTACGTTTGTCCCTCGAGGTTTGTAGTGAGGCAGATAGTTTACCACCTCTGTTAGACCTCTGATGCCCTGTGTATGCCCATGGCCCAGCCTTTTACCCTGCTTCCACCATGGTGTACTCTCTTTAGGGAAGGAACTAAGTCTTAGTGTGATGTTTCTCTTCCCCGGTGCCTGGCACACGCTAGGATTATAAACAATGAATGAGTACTAGGTCAGTACAGAGCTCGGTTCTCACTCTCTGTTAGGTAATAGCACCAAGTTGGAATGCAGATTGTAAACCCTTTGCATTGATAAGAGATCAAACCTTGCAAATTCTAAGGGCCCTTCCCACTGAGTTATAACTCTAGTCTTTTGTTTCTCTTCCTCAGACAGGATCTTGGTATAACTCAGGCTAGCCTTGGACTTGTGCCTCCTACCTCAGCCTTTGGAGTATTGGGTTTATAGGATTATATTATATTGCTTTTTGAAACTCTAAAAAAAGGTGAAGAAACCCTTAGTTCAAATGAGAGACAACAAAAGGGATCGTTTATTGAAAGAGGATAGACAACCAAAAAAAAAAAAAAAAGCCAGGCGGTGGTGGCGCACGCCTTTAATCCCAGTACTTGGGAGGCAGAGACAGGCGGATTTCTGAGTTCGAGAGTTCAAGGCCAGCCTGGTCTACAGAGTGAGTTCCAGGACAGCCAGGGCTATACAGAGAAACCCTGTCTCGAAAAACCAAAAAAAAAAAAAAAAAAGAAAAAAAAAAGAAAAAAAAAGAAAGAGGATAGATTCCTGTTTGCTTAGAACACAGAGGTACCGTTCCCTGTGTGTGTGTGTGCGTGTGTGTATGTGTGTGTGTGTGTGTATGAATGTGCATGTGTGAGTATGTGTCAGTGTGTGTGAGTGTGTGTATGTCTGTAAGAGTGTGAGTATATAAGAGTGTGTGTATGTATAAAATTATTCTATTACTATAGACTCACAAAATTAGTATGATAGCAGTTATTCCTTAATCAACAAGTTCCCCACTAACCACACAGAGAGGCTGAGATTTATTAAAATTGCCTTGAACCAAATACTGAACAATCGTTACTTCATTCTAAACCTCCAAGCTAGTCGGGCTTCCTCCCAGGATATTTCTATCTTACTTGAAAATGTTCATCCTTACTTGATTCCCCTCTCTTTCTCCTGATGTTTTCTCCACTTCCCTCGTGGCTCCCTTCTCTCTCTCTCTCTCTCTCTCTCTCTCTCTCTCTCTCTCTCTCTCT
>NW_021619686.1:211776-245973 GCF_004785775.1 Grammomys surdaster | reverse complement strand
TCTCTCTCTCTCTCTCTCTCTCTCTCTCTCTCTCTCTCTCTCTCTCTTTCTCTCTCTCCCTCCACCCCTCCTAGAATTGGAAGTCCCACCTATTCTCTCTCCAACGCTCTGTATTGGTTCATTGGCTTTTATTGGCAAGGCAGAGAATGAATGAGGAGCAGTGTTTATACAAACTTGAGATGGTGCTTCTAAGAGTAAACATAACAAAGCCATGTCTGGATTGAAACAAGATGTCAGAGCACTAACCTTTACATATTGCACAAAAGAATCATACCTGCTTGTCTGTATGTGCCTGTCGAGGTACTGCACGTGTGATGTTTGATTCCCTCATAATGGAGTTAGTGGTGAACATCCCTGCGTGGGTGCTGGGAACTGAACCTAGGTTCTCCGCAAGAGCTAGCTCTCAAGCCTCTTTCCTTGTTTTTAGATTTTTACTATATTTGAGAAGAAAAGCCCTCATTTGAAGGGGTCTCTGGGTAGGTAAATTAACCACTGAGTGGTTGGCAAGTTACACTAAGATTAAAAGTTTGGGGGGGGGTTGTCTCTGCAGGAATAGGGAGATCAGAGAGTCCAGACATCCATAGTGCCAGGATACAGAAGTCACTTGGAAGTCACTTCCAGCACACAGAAGTGCTTGGAAGATACAAAGGATCGTGAGGGCATGCTTGCCAGGTGGTGACACTTGTTGGCTCACTGAGGACTCTTCTACAAGAACCAGATGGCAACCACTTCCTGTTGTACAGAAAGGCCTGGGACCCCATGGTAGGTGTGGTCAGGATGCAGAATAGGCTGGTATGTCCCTGGAGGCACCTAGAACTTCCTGTGGCAGATGGCATGCTGTGGAATGTGGTGACCAGGGCCTGGGACTGCCTGTCCTCTGACAGTCATGGCTGTTACTCTGCCCTCTGTTAGCTTCTCCACTGTCATTTGATGGAAGCTTCATTTTCTAAGTTTCCAAAGACAGCTCTTCCTGCCCAGTTTCTAAGGAACGCATAACTGAGAATCTTCAGTCAGTAAGCATGAGCGTTATAGTTTGAGTGTGTGCGAGTGATTTGGATGCCTCAGAGTTTGAGGCATTGGTTATAGGGATCCCCTGGACAGGAACTGCCTGGCCTCGAACCTTTTGACTATGCAAGTACATTCTTACATAAATATGGTTTTGCTCAGCAGTGTGGAGATCAAGCATTTCTCTCTCTGGATAGGGTCTTGCCTGTAACTCTAGTTGGCCTAGAACTTGCTATAGAGACCAGGTGGGCCTCAAACTTATAGCTGTCATTCTGCCTCTGCCTTCTGAGTGCTGGGATTACAGTTGTACCCAATTTCAAAGGCTCCTCATGAGCTGGAGGGATGTCTCTGACGCTAAGAGCACAGGCTGCTGTTATTCAAAGGTCCTGAATTCAATTCCCAGCACCTGTATTAGACACCCATATCAGGCGGCTGTCAGCTGCTGGTCGCTCCAGCACACTGTACTCATGTGCACAGATACATAAATACACCCTCATTTTTTTCAAAGTCTCTCTTTACTGGTCACCTCCCCCATCCCAAGCCCCTCCCAGTGTAGCTGCTAATCTCATTATAGTCTTTACTGAGAAACCTCACACAGTGTATCTGGACGTCAGAGGATAACGTGTAGGAATCACCTTTCTCCTTCTGTCTTGTGGGCTCCAGGGATTTAGCTCAGGTCATCTGACTTCACGGCAAGTGCTTCACCCAGGTGCTATGTTACTATTGACTTCTTTCTCCAGAGCTTGAAGTGCCACTTGCAAAAAAATTGGTTTCCCAACTGTTTGGTTAAAATTACAGAAGCAGCCTCTGTAGGGGAGGTGGGCACACATGTCTGGGCAGCATCTTCTTGTATTTCTGGGTCAAAACCTACCTAGCACAGTGTTGAAGCCCATGGTTGATAGCTAGATAGTTGTGGCTTAAAATTGAAATGTTCTTCACTTTTTTTTTTTTTTAGCTTTTAACATTTATTTTAACATAAAATAAATACTTTATTTAACATCAATTGATGCACTGGTTACTGGATCCCCTGGAGGGAGGGGGTGGGGGTGTTGGTGGGGTGTTGGGGGGGAATGCATGATTTGCTGTGGTGTGGTAGAACTCTCTTGGCACAGGTTAGTGAAGTCACTTGTCCCTTGAAAGACACTTACCCTAGGGTACTGTGCTACACAGGCTGCCAGAGAGAGATTGATAGAAACCCCAGCTGTCAGATTAAAGAAGGCTGGGCAGAGGCAGCCTGTGCACTGCACAGCAGCTTAGACAGGATGGTTTTTCTTACTCCTGACAGGCTTGTTTGTAGCTCAAGGTGTCAGAGACCCAGGTGGCTTTCAACGTGTTGCTTTCCCTTTCCTTCGGGGTAGCCATGCCACTGCAGTTGAAGGTGACCATTAGGAAACAAATGGAAGCTGGGCATGGAAGCAAACACCTTTAACCCCAGTACTGAGGAGCCAGAAGCAGGTGGAACTTGTGAGTTAGAGGCCAACATGGTCTACATAGTGAGACCCTGTCTCCAAAAAAAACCAACCAAACAAACAAACAAAAAAAAAGTAGGAGCTGGGTGTGACAAGTTCTAGGATAGCCAGGGCCACTTAGAGAAACTGTCTTGAAAAACAAAACAAAAAGCTACTAGGAAGGAAAGAAGAATTGCCTTTTTCTCTTAGGATGATACATTTATTTCCAATTTAACAAGCAAAGTTAATACTTATGCACTATAAATATGAATTCATTTACATCTCTTTAGGTTTTTGTCTTTTCCTATATATAGATGAAGAAACTAAGACACAGAGAGGCTAGGGAAATTATAGCTGGAAAAGTCTGAACCTTACATCCAATTGGTTATCTGCTTGACGGGGTAGTTTTGAAACAGTCTGTATTCTGGAGTGATCTGTGGGCCTAGCTTAAGAGGTGGTCGTGATGGAGGGCTACGGGCCCCTGGGCATAGGCTACTGCTGGTCATTCAGAAACCATGTACTCCTGCCCTCCTGATTCCCCACCACACCTCATGTTAGCTTTACCAGAAATTTCTCTCAGTATCTGTTCTGTCTTTGCTGGCCTCTGTGGTTCTTTTGAGAGTGTCTGGTAGTCACTGGTCCTAGACAGAGATGGTAACAGGAAAGACCGTGACATCTGATACCCTCAGAGCTTCCTCTCTTTTCCGTAGAAACAGGGCAGCTGGAATCTGCCCAGAGTGTTCTTCCCTGGATCAAGCAAGAGGAAGAGGCATGTGAGAAGAGCCTGCAGGAGACAACAAGTGCGTCCCTATGCTCAGGTGAGGCCCAGGGTAGACTGTATTTCTGGGTCTCTGAACGATATGGGGCCATCTCTATGAGTGTCTGGAAGTGGCATTGAACAGGTATCCTGTGGTGTCCTGTGGTCTCTGTGCCATGTTTGCTGTGAACATCCTCCCACAGAGTTGCATAAATTGTCATTTTGTTCCCAGTCTCCTGGCTTTGCTTTATGAACTATAGCTGGCATGTATAGGTAGGCACAGCAAGGACTGACTGCATGGGACACAGTCCCCATCCCCCATCCCCAGAAGGGCTTTCTAGTTAGAAAGATTTCCAGAAATTAACAGTACAACATGAGAACAAGACACCATGTCTGAGCCAGAGAGCCCTTTGAGAATGGTAAAAATTGTGGGTAGTATACGCAGAAGACACGTACACCCAGTGTGTTTACACCTCTGTGGTCAGGGTGTTACAGGCATCCTGTCTCATTCCTGGTCTTGATGGCACAGATCAGCGGTTGTCAGACAGCAGCATCTGATTGTACAGATGAGAAGAAGCCGTAAGCAGCAGCACATGGCTTAGCTTAAAGGGCATCTGGGTGTCATGGAGATGACTCAGAGTGGGCCTCTGGCAGAAGAGAAATGGGAGATGGGTTAGTGCCAGAGTGAGGGCCTTCAGTAACAGGCTCATGGGAGCCACAGGCCTTTGATACCAAAGAACAGAGTCAGTTGTCTTGGATCCAGAGCCTGTGGCAGAGATGACTCATGTTTTTGTCTCATCCCACCAGAAACATGGCTGGCTAACAAGAAAAGGACCCTGGAGGAGATGACCATGGCACCAGAGCCATCTTGGGGAACTGAAGGGGGACCTGGCAAGGAGGATTTCGTGCAGGGAACCTGTGGCGATCTGCTTCCTGTTTGCAGAGCAAGAGAGGCAGCCTCCCTCCCTCGAGGCTCTCGGAGGCAGCCTGTGGCAGCTGCGGAGGAGGAGGGCACTGAGGGTGGCCAGAGCGTCAGTGTCAGAGAGCTGGGCACACAGCATGAGTACTCACACCATGGATCTCAGCCCTTTGCCAGTCTGCAGTGTCCCCAAAGTGCTACACAGCAGGTCACTCTCACCAGGAATCGTCGTGCACCCACAGCCCAGCGTGCCTACACCTGTGTCCAGTGTGGCAAGAGCTTTGTCCACCAGTCGACACTTACCACACACTACCGCACACACACCGGGGAAAAGCCTTACAAATGTGCCGAATGTGAGAAGCGGTTTGGCCGCCTGTCCACACTGCTGGAGCACCAGCGGACCCACACTGGAGAGCGGCCCTTCCCATGTGCACAGTGTGGCCGTCGTTTTGGGCGCCTGTCTACTCTGGTGGAACATAGGCGCACACACACAGGCGAGAAGCCGTTTCCATGTACCCAGTGTGACAAACGTTTCACACGCCTGGCCAACTTGACAGTGCACCAGAGTGTGCACTCCGGTGAGCACGCTTTCCAGTGTACCCAGTGTGGCTCGTGCTTCACGCACAAGCCCAGTTTCCTGCGACACCTGCGCAGCCACTCTCAGGAGAAGCGCTTTACCTGTGGCCAGTGTGGTAAGAGCTTCACCTGTCGCTCCTGGCTGGTACGCCATCAGAGCAGTCATGCACACTCGGCGTCCTCTGCTTATGTGGCTTCTGAGAGTCATGTGTCACCTACAGGTCTCTTTAAAGGTGCAGCCAGGGGAAAGTTCTCTAGTGACCCTTCTGTCTCACCCAGATCCAAGGACACTAGAGTCAGTCAGGACCATAAGGCATATGGCGGAGGTCAGCAGCTCCTCGACCACAGTCAGGAAAGTCTAGTAGGGTCTCTGCATAGTTGTCTGTCTGTGAAGATGGAGAATGCAGGGTAGCGCCCAGAGAGCTACATAACAACGAGGCCACTACATAACAAGGCCACTTGGACACAGGCTTCTGGGTCCCCATGAATCCAAGCTGGTTCTCCTGGGTCAGATGTATGGTGCCTGCCATCTGCTAGGCTTCCCAGGCCTAGGTTCTCTCCCGTGGACTGCAGGTGCTAAGAGCCCCTGGGATTCTTGCTGCAGGTAAACTTCATGCACACAGAAAATGTTAGAGAAACAAGCAGCTCAACAGTCCCCTGAGATCTTGGTGGCTCCCATCACCATCTTAGCAATATAGGCAGCATCAACAGGCTGGTGAGGAGTGCTGCAATTTTGAAGAGTTGAGTTGCTCAGCCAGAAGCTGAACAACTCAAAACTCAAACTAGTTTCCAAGATTTCCCTAGGACAGAGCTGAGAATGAGACTCAGTAGAGTGTTCACTGAGCATGCACGGATCGAGCCACGGTTAGATCTCCAGCGTTCAGTTAAACTGGCCACGACAGCACACGCCTGTAATCCTTGTATTTGTGTAGAGGCGGGAGGAACAGAAGTTCAAGGTCATGTTTGGCTGCATGAAACCCTGTTTCAAGGAACCAAAATATATCCTTAGGAGTTCCAAGTCGGAGTTGTCAGAATCCCTATCTCTCACCAGTGGGCACATACTTATATAACCACGTTTCCAAGGACTCCCACTGGAGGGGCTGGGACTGTTAGTGTCACTGTTCCCACTTTGGGGGGAATGTGGGAAAACAGGCCTGTGCTGCTTGCATCTTGGGCTGGGTTTTACTGAAGGTCTGATTTCCTTTTTTTTTTTTTTTTTTTTTTTTTTTGTTCTTTTGAGACAGGGTTTCTCTGTGTAGTGCTGGTTGTCCTGGAACTTGCTTTGTAGACTGACCTCAAACTCACAGAAATCCACCTGCCTCTGCCTCCTGAGTGTTGGGATTAAAGGTGTGTGCCACCACCACCTAGCTCCATATTTACTTTAAAAACCTGTAAAAATAAAGGTATTTATGACGAAGTGTGAAGTCCCCTTCTTGCCCTGATGACCCTACCAAAGTTGGTTATTGTTTGTGATGCCGTAATATTATTTTGCTCCAGCTTTTGGTAATAGTGATGATTACTCATTTCCAACTGTGTGTCCATATTGAAGTTCTGAAAGAAAAAGATTAGTGGGAAGTACCATGGAGACTTGGGCAGGGCCAGCTGGTCTTACATGGTTTTACATATTGCCGTAGAAAGCCCAACCCCCTTCTACTGTAGCCCTCTTCTGGCTACGATGGACACACATAAAGACATGACACATACATTAACATGCACATAAAAGATCGTAAAGCACTCTATGGAATGGGTGGTAAGTGTGTTTCCATAAGGCGGCGCCACAGTTCACCACTTCCCATCTGCAATGCTTATACATTAATTTTCATAAATCCTAAGATTCATTGATTGTAAGACATACCTTTATTTCCTACTTCTCTAAGAGAGGAAACGCTGTAGCCCTGTCCTCATGACTCCTACAATGGAGGATGTCAAGTGCTGTAGCCTCCCCAGGTACTGGTGGCAATTTGTAGTCCTCTTGCTCACCGTTACTCTGTACTAGACTTGAGGACTTTGTGTGACACACTATAGACTCTGCAGGCCCCCAGCTGCTCTGCTTCACACTAGAGGGCTGAGGGCTTTGAAACGAGGCCTTCTGTGCAGTGCTTTCGTCATGGAAGCATAGTTCTCAAACACCATCAGGGGAGGACATCATGGATCAGGCCTGTGCTATTACATGGCCTCACAAAGGGCCTGCATTTGGTTGCATAATCTCAAAGCATAAGAAAGTGTCTTGGGATAAAAGAGAGCTGGGAGTGGAGCCTGGTAGAACGTTTGTCTAGCATGCATGAAGCTGTGAGTTTGATCCTCAGAACCATAGAAACTGGTACACATACATAATCCCAGCGCTAGGCATGTGGAGGCAGAACGAGCAGTTTTAAGGTCATCCTTGGCTACACAGAGAATTCAAGGCCAGCCTACATACGTGAATCCTTGTCTTAAAAACAAAGATCTGAGCCGGGTGGTGGTGACACATGCCTTTAATCCCAGCACTTGGGAGGCAGAGGCAGGCAGATTTCTGAGTTCGAGAGTTCGAGGCTAGTCTGGTCTACAGAGTGAGTTCCAGGACAGCCAGGGCTACACAGAGAAACCCTGTCTCCAAAAACAAAACAAAAAGCCGAAGATCTGAAGCCAGCCTGGGCCACATAGACCATCTCAAAAGGAAAAAGTCTTCTGTAACAAGAACTGAATATCTGGAAAGCAGAAGTGGGGGCAGGAGGCTGGAAGGAAAATCCAGTTCTGTGCAGAGGGTGCTCGAGTTTGTCTAGTGAAGCAAGTCAAGACATTGAGCTCTGGGATCATCTGTGAAGAGAACAGGTCTTGTGTCTAAAGCCATGAAGCTGGGATGAAAATCTTTTCCCTCGCTCTACTTCCCAACCTTCTCAGAAATGAAGTCCTGTGTAACCTGCTCTCACTATCCCGGACAAAGACCACCCCAGATGCCATACTTTCCTCCCCGCGATGGACCAGAGGGTATTACGCTGCGGTCTAAAATCCCTCCATTAGATTGCTCTTGTAGAGCAAGAGTATTACAAAAATCACCACTGTAGTCCCCTTCTCTCTTTTGTTACTTTGATACTC
Organism: Grammomys surdaster; assembly: GCF_004785775.1. Taxonomy (NCBI): domain Eukaryota; kingdom Metazoa; phylum Chordata; class Mammalia; order Rodentia; family Muridae; genus Grammomys; species Grammomys surdaster. The sequence continues at coordinate 238,193 of NW_021619686.1, read as the reverse complement.
TGACTGGAAGCTCCTGTCCTCGAGAGATGCTCCAGGGAAGAGGGAGGCCTGGTGGTAGGGGGGCATCCTCTCAGAGATGGGGCAGGAGGAATGGGATGAGGAACTGTGGAAGAGGGGACTGGGAGGCTGGGGAATGGCTGGATTATAAATAACAACAAAATCCCACTTAACTATAAGTAACAGGATTAGCAATATTTTGGGGGCAAAATCTTGATCAAAAAGGAAGCCTTTACCAGGCATGTGACATATACCTGTAATCCCAAAGACAAGAAGATGAGGCGTTCAAGGCCAGTTTCAGCTGTAGAGTGAGTTAAAGATCAGCTCGACAATATGAGGCCTTATTTCAAAGAAAGCAGGAAACCTTGGCTGGACATGGTGATAGACATCTTTAACCCTAGCACTAGGAGCCAGATGCAGGGGAATTTCTTGAGTTCAAGGCTATTCTGGTCTACGTAGTGAATTCCAGACCAACCAGGACTACATACTAAGACCCAGTATTAAAAAAATAAATAAAAGTAGGGAAGAACACAAAAGCCTGGAGGTCGTGGGGAACAGGGTCTCATGTTGGTATGTCAAGGACAAGAACAATTGCAGAGCTTGTCCAAAAGGTCCTTCTACATATGTGCCAATGATATAGAGCCACAGCAGCATGGGGACCCTTCAGTTGCTTGCCATCTGTGTGGTTTGTTTATGTATATCCTCTCCCTTGTAATAACGCACTGGGCCGTTTAACTTCTTCATCTGAAGGTGTTCAACATACACACACCCTTCTGAACAATACACCTAGCAACTTCAGAATTCCTCAGGCCCCTGCCCATCAGGCAATACGCCCCTCGGACATTAGTATGCCTCTCCACACCTAGAAACAATCAAATGTGCTCCAACCTAAACTGGTTTTGAGTGTATGATAGCTAAAAAACCCTCCACTGTATATTAGGCATAATTTCTCTAACTCCAGTCCCTGGAAGATAAGGGCCCAGTAACCCTGATTCATTGACCTCCACTGGAAAATGTACAGCCGTTGCCACCTACTTATGACTAACTGCTGTTTTGGTTTCTGTAACTTGCTCATACAGACACCCAAGGACTGTTTTGGGGCCTTTGAGTCGGGAAGCTGCTGATGGCTAGGAGAGTGAGTAGGCAGAGTGACCTCTGGAGGCTGGCAGCAACAGGCCAGCTGCGCTGTCCACAGCTGTATTCAACATCCCTGTGGACATTCCTGAGAATTTGCTGAACACTGCAGAACCTGGCAAGGACTGCTCAGCTTTCTATCAGGATTCTGGATTGTCCTCCCTTGTTACTTTAGAAATATTGCTGATTTTGAGTGACATGCCAGGCTCTGTGCTTGGTAATGGAACAACACAGGTAACTGGGACATGGTGGTGGTCCTCAAAGGAAGATGGGGAATGATGGAAGCAGATATACAGTGCCCTACTCTGACATGGTCTGGTGGGGCATTCTGCAAATAACAGACCACATTAGTATTAGAAACAGTATGTCCACAACTCTAACTCCCTGTGCCTGGATATTGTAAATATGAATCCCTTCTTTTTTCTGTCGGTGTTCAGGGTTAAAGCCTAGGTCTCACACATGTAAGGCAGGCTGAATACCACTGAGCTAGACCACCAGCACAAATAAACTTGTTTTTTTCAGTGCTGGGGATCAAACCTAGGGCCTTAGGTATGTTTGACAAGCACTATTACCAAGTCACATCCGTGGCTCCTGAATCCCCTTTTACTTGTGTTTTATAATAGCTCATGAGTAACTGAGTTTGGAAACTTTACTAGTCATATTATCTTTAAAACGTAAGTGTTTTTGCCATTGCAAAAGTTCAATAAGTAAAGGCAATTGCCACCTTGCAACACAAGCCTGATGACTCGAGTTGGATCTCTGGAATCCACCATTGTGATGGCTTGTATATGCTTGGGTCAGAGAGTGGCACTATCAGGAGGTGTGGCCTTGTTGTAGTAGGTGTGTCACTACCGTGGGCTTTAATACCCTAGTCCTAGCTGCCTGGAAGTGAGTATTCTGCTAGCAGCCTTCAGATAAAGATGTAAAACTCTCAGCTCTGATGCACCATGCCTGCCTGGATGCTGCCATGTTCCTGCCTCGATGATAATGGACTGAACCACACTGAACCTGTAACCCAGCCCCAATGAATTCTTGTCCTTTTAAGAGTTGCCTTGGTCATGGTGTCTGTTCACAACAGTAAAACCCTAAGACGACCATAAAAATGGATGGTGAAAACTGACTCTAGGAATGATGTTCTCTGACCTCTGCACATATGCCATGGTATGCAAGGACCCCCATCACACTCCCACATATAAGTAAGTGTGTGTGTGTGTGTGTGTGTGTGTGTGTGTGTGTGTTGGATGCATTTGAGCATGTGGATAAATGTGCCTCAATATAGTGACCTGAGCAGGACATAAGGTGTGTTCTTCTCGCCTCTCTGCCTTGCCTTGATACAGAGTTGCTCATTAAAGCAGAAACTTGCTGTTTCCTCTAGGTTCTTGAGATCCCCTGTCTCCACCCCTCAAGGTTGAGTTACAGGCACATGTAGTGATTCCTAGCTGTTTGTGTGGTTTCTGGGGACTCAAAGTGCTATTCATGAGCTTAGGTCCTCCTCTTTGTGCTCTTTCCCACTGAACCATGTCCCCAGGCCCAGTTTTAATGCAATCCTCCTGTCTTGGCTTCCTATGTAGGTGTCACTACAGGCATGTGCTATTGCCACTGTGACTGGCTCTATATTTTGTTGTCTGTTTTGAAACAGGGTCCAATATAGCTGAGACTGGCCTTGAATTCACTATGTACCTAAAGATGACCTTGAATTCTTGATCTCCTGCCTTTATCTACCCAGTGCTGGGAGTATAGGCCGGTGTCATTTGGAGCTTCATACACACTAGGCAATCACTCTCCCATCTGAGCTACACCCACAGTTACTTATATTTTACATTAAGAAAATGTGCATGTTTATGTGGGAACACAAACGGCCAATGGGGAAAGAACAGAGGAGAAAGGGACACGGTATTTATTGCCATAGCACAGAAAAGGCAATTCATGGAGCTTTGTTCTTTTTACACCTTCTTCCTTTTAAGATGGGTAATAAGGAGCTGGACAGACAGCCTGGTGCTTGAGAGCACTTGCTGCTCTTCCAGAGAGCTTGGGTTTGATTCCCAGAATTGATATGGCAGCTCACAACCATCTGTAACTCACATTCCAGAATATCCAGCGTTCTCTTCTAGCTTCTTCACACAATGGCATATGTGTGCACACACATGGTGCACATACATACATGCAAAATGGCACGCATGTAAAACATTTTAACCTTAAAAATTAATTATTATTGATTTTTTTTTGTTTTTTTTTTTCGAGACAGGGTTTCTCCATGTAGTCCTGGCTGTCCTGGAACTCACTCTGTAGACCAGGCTAGCCTTGAACTCTCGAACTCAGAAATCCGCCTGCCTCTGCCTCCCAAGTGCTGGGATTAAAGGCATGTGCCATCACCACCACCCCACTTATTATTGATTTTTTTGAGACAGACTTTCTCTGTGTAGCCTTGACAGTTGTGGAGTTCACTCTGTAGACTATGCTGGCCTTGAACTCAAGAGATTCATCTGCCCTTGCCTCCCAGGTGGAAATAATAAGACTTTAAAAATTATGTTATATATGGTAAATATATATTATATATATGTGTGTGTATATATATGAAATATATATTCAAATGGCACAAGAATATACAAGTATCCAGGTGTGGTGGGCACAGCCCTTTAATCCCAGCACCCATGAGGAAGAGGATCTCTGAGTTTGAGGCCAGCCTGGTCTACATAGTGAATTCCAGGAGAACTGGGACTTTGTAGGAGACCCTATCTCTAAAACCAACCAAACAAACAAGCAAGCAAGCAAACAAACAAACAAACAGTATACAAAAAGATTCCTTCTAGCTCTGACTCACCCCCTGTAAGGGCCAATCATGCCAGGTTCTTCTAAGTCCTTCCAGACCTTTTCCACACACATATAAGTCACTCCTTCCCCCTGACTGTCAGTGGCACATCATGAGGGACTCACATTGTCCTAGAGCTTTCTTGTTTTCTCTTGTCAAGCTTTTCCCTGCAATAGAATGCGTTTGGTTTTGCAGTGCTGAGGATCAAACTCAGCAACTTGTGCATGCCAGGCAAGCAGTCTGCCGCTGAGTTACACCCTCAGCACCAGAAGATCCAGACTTTAGAAACTTCCTCATCTGAATGCAACCACTCAGTTCTGTCCTGACAGTGGAAAAGCAGCCACAGACCATAAAGAGGCATTGCTTGGGTTCCAGTGAAACAACCCAGGGACTTTGACATTTTTTATTGTATTTTTCACTTTTTTGTGATAATAGAGTTTTTTTGGGGGGGGGAGTCTTTTGGTTTGTTTTTTGTTTGTTTTGTTTTTGTTTTTGTTTTGTTTTTCAAGACAGAGTCTCACTATGTAATTCTGGGTGTTTTGGAACTTACTATGTAGATTAGGTTGGCCTCGAACTCGCAGAGATCCTCTTGTCTCTGCCTCTACCTCTGCCTCTGTCCCTGCCCTGCCTCTGCCTCCACCTTCTGAGTGCTGGGATTAAAGTTATGTGCCACTACACTCATCTGACATGAAACATTTTTATAAACTGACAATATTTATGGAGCACTTATCTCCATTATTAAAACATTCTAGCCGGGCCGTGGTGGCTCACGCCTTTAATCCCAGCACTTGCGAGGCAGAGGCAGGTGAATTTCTGAGTTCGAGGCCAGCCTGGTCTACAGAGTGAGTTCCAGGACAGCCAGGGCTATGCAGAGAAACTCTGTCTCGAAAAACAAAACAAAACAAAATCTAAGGGCTGGAGAGATGTCTCAGAGGTTAAGAGCATTCACTGACTATTCCTGAGAGGTCCTGAGTTTAATTCCCAGCACCCAAATGATGGCTAACTACCATCTGTAACTCCATTTCCAAGGAGAATCCACCACCCTCTTCTGACCTCTACAGGGACTGCATGCGTGTGGTATAAAGACATGTGGGGAAAATATTCATACATTTAATTCCTCCATCCAAAAATATAGGTCAAGATTAGTGGTACACACACTTTTAATCCCGTCACTCAGTAGGCAGAAGGCAGAAGCTGGTGGATCTGTGAGACTAGCCTGGTCTACAGAGTGGATTCTGGTACAATCAGGACTACACAGAGAAACTCTGTCTTGGGAGAAATCTCATGCTGGATGGTAGCACAGGTTAGTGAGCCCAGTTACATGAGACACTAAGATCATACTCCAGCTCACCACCACCTTCCTCCACCACCACAGAATACTGTAGCTTCCTGCTCTCTTTCTGAGGTAGGCCAGAAGGAAGAAGGCCTGAGAGGTCCTGGTCCATATTCTGCCTTCAGATATGAGGATGGGTCTTGCACAGCGTGTGAACACTCCTGCCTGCCAAGGCATCACATGCTGTTGATGTCATTCGCTTTCCTGCAGTCTGAGTTGAATTGTTTTCTGTAGTACCACTTACTTAGCCTTTTGCCTGTGTTGGGAATAAGGCTCCAGGGAAATAAGGTTCCAGGGAAAGCTATTTTCTGGCCAGCCAGCCAGGGTGCCAGCCCAGAGTCCTGCACATCTGAGTAGCTCAGTGAGGCTGGAGAAGCTGAGACTTGGCATCCAGGAAGCACTGGGTCTGCTTCACTGTTCTTGGAACAGGTCAAGGCTCTAGCCAGAGAACCCCCACCTGGGGCCAAGCTTCCTGAGGTTACTAGCAAAGGATCACAATTAGGTGGCCTCAACAGTAAAAGTTTAACCTCCCATTCCTTTTTCTTTCTTTCTTTTTTTTATTAGATATTTTCTTTATGTACATTTCAAATGTTATCCCTTTTCCTGGTTTCCCCTCTGAAAACCCCCTATCTTATCCCCCTCCCCCCTACTCCTATGAGGGTGTTCCCTTCCCCCACCCACTCACCCACTCACTCTCCTGTCCTGGCATTCCCCTATCTAACCTTCACAGGACCAAGAGCTTTTTCTCCCATTGATGAGCGACAAGGTCATCCTGGAGCCATGGGTCCCTCCATGTTGTACTCCGGGGGGTCTGGTTGGTTGATACTGTTCTTCCTATGGGGCTGCAAACCCCTCAGTCCTTTCTCTAACTCCTCCAAACATCCCATTTCTTTTTTTTTTTTTTTTTCCCGAGACAGGTTTTCTCTGTGTAGCCCTGGAACTCACTCGGTAGACCAGGCTGGCCTCGAACTCAGAAATCTGCCTGCCTCTGCCTCCCAAGTGCTGGGATTAAAGGCATGCGCCACTACCACCCGGCCCAAACGTCCCATTTCTTGAGAGCAGAAGTGTGGCTCAGTTTCTTTCCTTATCCCCTCTTCCTCATTGGTGGGGATGGAATTTCTCGCCTTAGAGACTAGATCAATCCCATATCCACGATCTTCATGTGTTATTCTATGACCGAGTGTGTCTCCCCGCCTCTCATAAGAACACCGGTCGGCCTATTGATTCATCTTGACTTTATCAAGTGTAGTTGCACACCACGATTTCCAAAGGAGGGCACAGTCAGAGGCCAGATGAGAAAGTCAACAGGTTTTGTTGGTTTTGGAGACAGTCACAGGTAACCCAGAGGGCCTTGAACTCTCAGTCCTCCTAAGTGCTGGGAGCAAGGGCATCATGCCCCACTGCACGTGGCCTCGACAAACCTTTTTAGGCAACACAGTTTAAAGCATGACAGTGATCTTGCCCCATGAAGAACACAAGTGTAGACATTGCTTGGTTGCCCAGAAGGCTGTAGTGTGACTGAAACACAAGGATGCTCTAGTGGGAAACCCAGGATGGAATAGAACATCTGGACCTCAGAACATCTGGATTCTGGCCCCAGTTTCTGAACTTGTAGTTCAGGACCCCAAACCACTGGCCAGTCTGGTGGCCCCTTTTTCTCCTCGGAATTTCAGTGAAAACTCAGATACTTATTAATTCTGTCTTGGGTGGGGGAGAGTCCCCCCGTCCCACAAACACTGTGCCTGGGCATCTCCTTTCTAGGTTCCTCTCCTACCTCTCAGAAGTGCACAGCTATTCCAAGCCTCTTAAATATGGCAGTTTCCCCTGTTCTTGTAGCCATCTTCCCCCTAATCCCTCCCACCTCCGTATCTTTCCTAAGTTAGAGAGAATAGTCTGGTCTCCAGCCATGCTCGCTGCTAAAGAGCATCCCTCTTCTGTGTTCTCCACAGCATCTAACTCTCAACTACTTTTGCTTTTGCCGTACACCAGGCATTTCCCCCTTGGCTGTTAGCTTCTGATACGAGGAACGGTATGGATGTTTGAGCCAGGCGCACTGAGTGATTGCTGGGTAAATGAATGATGACTACCAATGAATGTAGCAGTAGGCTTTGGATGGCTCCATGAAACAGAACTCTCTCTCTCTCTCTCTCTCTCTCTCTCTCTATATATATATATATATATATATATATATATATATATATATATATTTTTTTTTTTTAGTCTTCTTTAACATAGTAATCCCAAATGAGTTTTAGGGATGGCCTGCTCTAGTCTCATCTTGGTTACCCCTGATTTCTTTTGGAGATTAACTGTTTCTTTCCACTCCATGAACTCACATTCTAAGTGGAACTGTGTTGGGTTTTATCAATTGACAATGTACTTGGGCCGGGTGGTGGTCTTTAATCCCAGCACTTGAGGGACAGAGGCAGGCGGATTTCTGAGTTCAAGGCCAGCCTGGTCTACCGAGTGAGTTCCAGGACAGCCAGGGCTACACAGAGAAACCCTGTCTCGAAAAAACAAAACAAACAAACAAAAAAAGACAATGTACTTGGGAAGAAAGAATCTCAGTTGAGGAATTGCCTCCGTCAGATTGCCCTGTAGGCAAATCTGTGGAACATTTTCTTGATTAATGATTGACATGGGTGGTGCCATCCCTAGGGAGGCGGTACTGGGCTGTAAAAGAAAGAAAACCGAGCGAGGCAGTAAGCAGCATTGCCCCTCTCTGCTCCAGTTCCTGCCTCCATGTTTCTGTCCCTGTCATGTTCATGCACCGACTTTCCTCGATTGACTGTGATTGGGACATAGAACTCAAGGTTTCTTCTCCGAGCTGCTTTTGGTTATAGTATTTTACCACTGTGATTGAAACCTACGGCCTTTCACACCACTCTCGCGTCCTGTGCTTGCATTTGTGCAGCAAGAATTGGAGCAGAAACCACACCAGACCAAAGGCAGGCACAAGCCTCATAGCTGGAGACCTAAGTACTGGAGGTTATCTCCACCGCACGGAGAGACGCCGTGAGATATTAAAGATGACGTACTAAGGAACCCAAGCTGGGTTCAGTGGCATGTACCTATAACCCCAGCACGAAGGCAGCAGGAGGAAAACAGTTACGTTCAACTTGGGTTATATAGTAGGACCCTGTCTCTATATCTCACCCTGCAAACAGACAAAAGTAGTAAAGCAAAGCTTGAGAAACAGGTTTTTTTTTTTTTTTTTTTTTTTTTTTCCGAGACAGGGTTTCTCTGTGCAGCCCTGGCTGTCCTGGAACTCACTCTGTAGACCAGGCTAGCCTCGAACTCAGAAATCCGCCTGCCTCTGCCTCTCAAGTGCTGGGATTAAAGGCGTGCACCACCACTGCCCGGCGAGAGACAGTTCTAACGGCATTTGAATTCTTGATATTCTTTGGCTTCTCTGATAGTTCCACTGTTGTGGCCCAGTAAATTCCTTTTATTTCGTATCCATTGAAATTTAATGTATATCATTTGTAGCTAATGTGACCATAATAGGAAACTGAAGGTAAATTGGTTTAGAGAGACTCTTTTGGCCAGTAGGGGGTATAGCTCAGTGGTAGAGCATTTGACTGCAGATCAAGAGGTCCCCGGTTCAAATCCGGGTGCCCCCTCACTTTCCCAGTCATGGGTTTCTCTTTTGAGTGTATAATTAAGTAATATTTGGGAGAAAAAAAACCAATAATGTAGGAAAAAGAACATTTCTTAAGGTATTTCTTAAGAACTGAAGAAACAGAATCAGTAAGTAGGTGTCCACCAGAGGGAGCGAAAGAGCAGGCTGAAACTGGAAAAACAAAAACCCTGATCTAGTTTGCTTGGAAGTGCAGCTACACAGACGACCTGGCTCACTGACACTTCATCTCCCTTGTGCAGGGCTTACTCTCATTGCCTTTCGAGCTTTTTCTTTCCCCACACAGCTGACAAAAGAACCGACTGAAATAGTTTCTCCTTATTGATCTACACACCAAGCTTATGCTCAAAGATCTTGTGGCCTTGGAGTTTCATAAGAGAGCACAATTGAAGTGAAGGACAAGAAATCCAATTTAGGTTTACTGTGATGTTTATTCATAATAGCAAGAATACAGAAGCAACATGGGCTGCAATGCTATTGGGCAAGCAAACTGTAGTGTACATGTATGGCAAGATATTAATTCAAGTGGTTTTTTTTTGTTTTTTGTTTTTGTTTTTGTTTTTGTTTTTGTTTTTGTTTTAAAAGAAGGCACTGAGGGTGGTGGTTTGAATGAGAATAATCCCCATAGGCTCAAATATTTGCATGCTTGTTTCCCAGTTTGGTGGAACTGTTTGGGAAGGATTAGGTTGGTATGGTTTTGTTGAAAGAGGTGTAGTGCTGGGAGGGAAGACTTCAAGGTTTCAAAAGCTCATAGCAGGCCCAGTCTCTTTCCCTGCCTTCAACTTTTTTGTTTTGTTTTTCCGAGGCAGGATTTCTCTGTGTAGCCCTGGCTGTCCTGGAACTCACTCTGTAGACCAGGCTGGCCTCAAATTCAGAAATCCGCCTGCCTCTGCCTCTCAAGTGCTGGGATTAAAGGCGTGCGCCACCACCGCCCAGCTTTTTTTTTTTTTTTTTTTTTTTTTTTTTTTTTGGTTTTTCGAGACAGGGTCTCTCTGTGTAGTCCTGGCTGTCCTGGAACTCACTCTGTAGACCAGGCTGGCCTCGAACTCAGAAATCCACCTGCCTCTGCCTCCCAAGTGCTGGGATTAAAGGCGTGCGCCACCACTGCCCGGCACCAGCTTTTTTTTTTTACATTTTGTTTTTGTTTTTTTTTGTGCCTTCAACTTTTGAATAAAGTGTAAGCTCTTAGTGTGCCTTTAATCCCAGCAGTGGTAGAAGCAGGCGAATTTCTGCAAGTTCAGAGTTCCAGGCCATCCTGGACTACATAGTGAGTTCAAGGACAGCAAGAGGTACAAAAAGAAACTCTGTCTCAAACACACACACACACACACACACACCTCACACACACACACACACTCACTCACACACACACACACACACACACATACACTCACACACACTCACACACACCTCACACACACTCACACACACACTTACACACACTCACACACATACACTCACACACTCACACTCACACATACTCTCACACACACTCTCACACACACACACACACTCTCTCACACACACTCTCACACACACACTCTCACACACTTGTAAGCTTTAAGCTTTTAGCTCTTAGCTACCGCTCCAGCATCATGCCTGCCTGCCTACTGCCATGATCCCCACCGTGATAATCAGGAACTCTAACCCCCTGAAACTGTAAGCAAACCAGTAAGCAGCACTCCTTGGTGGCCTCTGCATCAGCTCTTGTTCTAGGTCCCAGCCCTGGTTGAGTTCCTTCCCTGCTGCTATTGATGATGAACTGATATGTGGAAGTTCGAGTGAAGTAAATCCTTTCCTCCTCAAGTTGCTTCTTATCACAGTGTTTCATCACAGCAGTAGAACCCAGTGAAGATACCTGTGGTACACACATTGAATTCTAGCACTCAGAAGCAGAGGCAGGTAGATCTCTGTGAGTTCTGGCCTGATCAACATGGGCTAGCCAGGGCTACACAGTGAGACCTTGTCTCAAAACAACAGAAAGGAGGACATTCAGATACATGCCCCAGCAAGGGCATTACACTAAGTGAAGACAATTTAATGACATAATGACTAGTGTGGGTGCTAGGAAGACTGACAACATTAAGTGGGGGGAGGGCAGGTGGAGGGACACACACCTTTAATTTCAGCACCCAGGAGGCAGAGACAGGCAGATCTCTGTGAGTTCGAGGCCAGCCTGGTCTATAGAGCAAGTTCTAGGCAGAATAGTCAAGTCTACTCAGAGAACTCTGTCTCAAGAATAAAAATAAATAAAAACAAAACAAGTAAACCAAATTAAAGGCTAGGTGAGAACTGACTCCCGTCTAAGCTGTCCTCTGGCCTCCATGTGTATGCTGTGGCTGGTGTGCACACACACCAAATAAGGGAGAAAATAAAAGGTGTGCAATGCAGTACACACACAAACTGGTTCTGTTTATATGAAGTACTTAAAGTCATCAAAATCATCATGAGACAGAAAGAACACTGGCTTTGAGGATCAGGGGAAGAGGGAGGCTGGAGAGTTGGAGGTTAACAATGTTTCAATTTAGCCGGGTGGTGGTGGCGCACGCCTTTAATCCCAGCACTTGGGAGGCAGAGGCAGGCCGATTTCTGAGTTCGAGGCCAGCCTGGTCTACAGAGTAAGTTCTAGGACTCCACAGAGAAACCTTGTCTGGAAAAACCAATGTGTGTGTGTGTGTGTGTGTGTGTGTGTGTGTGTGTGTGTGTGTGTTTCAATTTTGCAGGATGAGTTATGAAGAGAGGTACAGTGATGATACTGTTAACTACAGAACATTCTGGATTTACAAACATTTTAAAATTGTTTTTACTTATGTGTGCACTCCAACTCACATTATAGATCTTTATTTTTAAAAGTGCATTTTTATTTTATGTGTATGAGTGTTTGTATGCATGTATGTGTACTAAGTGTGTGCCTGATGCCCTCAGAGGTCCTGGAACCAGAGTTATCAGTGTTTGTGAGCTGACAGCTATGTGGGTGCTAGAAACTGAGCCTGGGTCCTCTGGAAGAGCAGGAGGCATTCTGGACCACTTCGCTGCAGCTCCAACATTATGGAGTTTTTAAAAATATCACTGAACTGTGCATGTACATTTGGTAAAGATGGTAAATTATATGTTCTGCAAATTTCACCATAGTGATGACAACTGAGAAAAATCTCATTTGTAGTTCTATATTTCAGGTACAATAGAAAACATAAATTGTATAAAATTATATTTATTATAGAATAAAATATGAAGCATCAGAAGTAACTCAATCAAAATACTGACAGAATTTCCTCCACCTGAGAAAGTATAAAACCTCAAGGGATATTGTACACTAAATAGATGAAATAAAGTACTCTATATTCCATTTATAAAATGCTTTAAATCTCATAGAATTAACTTAAGAGATTCTTTGAATTCCAACCAAATTATTGACAGGCTTTGCCTGGGGTAGGGGAAATCAACAAATTTAATTCTAAGGTTCATGTCAAAATATTTTGTTTTTTATATATATTATATACATTTTGTTATTGAATATACTATATATATATTCTAGCACTCAGGAACAGAGGTAGGCAGATCTCTGTGAGTTCAGGGACCCCCCCCCCCCCCAGCTTTGGCCTCAGCCTGTGCCATTTCTCATCCAGGCTGAGGTCTACATCTCAGGCTACTTTTTCCCACCCACTGAGTGGTGCTTCCCGCAGGCCCAGCACTGGATGGCGTGACACAGGGTGACGGCAGTCTAGCCTTCCCAGTTCATCTGCCTGATGGAGTTCCCATGCCCCAGAAGCAAGGCAGAACGGGGAGCCACAGATTGAGGCATTTCAAATTTCAAATTGTTTTTAGTTTTTCATGTGGTATAGTCTGATAAAGCAGGCTCTTTGAGCATTGGTTACCCCTTGGACATCCTAGGGCATGTTATATGTCTAAGATTCCAGTGGCTGGGAATGTGGGAAAGACTTATCTTGGTGGTTCTGGGTTCTCACGAGGATGCAGATAAACAGCCAGCTGTTCCAGGAGGAGCCCTTCCAAGCTGTCCCTGCCATGGCTGTTGGAAAAAAGACTTAGTGCCTTTCTGGTACTGAAGGGGCTCTTCACAGAGCAGCTCTAAGTGTATCCATGGAACTCACTTGACTTCTGCCAGAGACCAAGGGATAGCAGATGTCATCAGTGTGTTCAGTGACCAGGTTCAGAAGTGACAATTTCACTTCTGTTACATCTTAGTCATTAGAATGGTGTTCCAAGGCAGCTCACATTCAAACGAAGGTTAATTGAGCTTCAGAGTCTTCAAAGAGATGTATCAAAGACACGTGAGTGTACTTTAAAACCGCCATGGTTCACTCAAATTCAAAGGAGTATCAAGGTGGATCCCGCTGAACCTTCCCAAATGGACTCTGAGCTGAGATTTCCCAGACTGGTGTGTTAGCTCCAGAGGCTAAAATGGCTCCAGAAAGATCCATTCAAAGGTGGCACCTGGATTTGAACCCGGGGTCCTTAGTAATTATTGGCATATATCAGTTGTATATATTCACCCCCCTTCGGCATCCTCAGTCCCTCCACTTCTGCTAATATCCCTTTTCTTTCTAACTACCACTCTTTCTACTTTCATTTTTGTTGTTGTTTTTTGTTTGTTTGTTTGTTTTTGTTTGTTTGGGGGTTTTTTTTGCTTTTTTTGTTTTGTTTTGTTTTTCGAGACAGGGTTTCTCTGTATAGCTCTGGCTGTCTGGGAACTCACTCTGTAGATCAGGATGGTCTCAAACTCAGAAATCCACCTGCCTCTGCCTCCCAAATGCTGGGATTAAAGGTGTGCGCCACTACTGTCCAGCCTCTCTGTTCTTTTATAAGACAGTCTGTCATGTACTTCAGACTGGCCTCCAACTCCCTAGGGAGTCAAGAGGTTTAGTTAGGTTTCTGTTGCTGTGATAAAATACTGAAGGAAACCAACCAAAGGGAGTAAATGATTGATCTGGCTTACATATCGTCTACTGAGAGAACTCAAGGCAGGAACCTGAAAGCAAAAACTGAAGGAGAGGTCATGAAGAAACCAAGGCTGCTTTCTTATATACCTCAGGACCATCTGTTTATAGCACCACCCACAGTGGGAGGAGCCCTCCGATATCAATCATCAGTTAAGAAAATTCCTACACATTTGCTTACAGGCCAGGCTTACAGAGGCATTTCTCAGTTGCAAGTCCTCTTCCCAGATACTCTAGTTTGTGTCAACTTGACAAAGAAACCACAAAGCAAAACAAACAACAACAACAAAAACCTAGCCAAGAAGTCAAGAATGACCTTAAACTCCCGAACTCCTGCTTCCACCTGCACTGGGATTAGAGGAGAGTGTCACACACCCAGCTTAGTAGTGGAACACTTGTTAAAGTAGATGCTCTTCAAGACCTTGAGTAAGCAATCTCCGTGACCATCCTAGGTTCTCCAGTTCTGCTAACATCTGGCTCTACTCTTACCTACTCTGCTTTCCCTCAAATATGAAGCTACAACTTAATGGGCCACATAGATGCCTCTCCTGGCATACAGCCTTTTCCAGGGCCTAGTTCCCTGTGAAAGGAAACGGAAACAAGTGGGAGATAGAGAAAGATGCAAAAGAAGTAAACAGCAGATTTCTTTTTGTATCCAATAGTGGTGATGGTGGGGGAGTGAGGACCCGTTCTGGACAGGGGTGTGTGGGTAGTAGCCAGTGGGAATACTCAGGATAGGAAGCAGATCTGACCTTGGCAGAGATGTGTCCCTGATCTGTGCTACTTTGTTGCAAAAGAAAGTTTCCACCCTCCCTTCCCCTTCTACCCCTTATCCCTAAATGGGAGAGAAGGATATAGGGGGAGAGCGATCTCTGAATTTCTTTCTTCTTGTTTCTTCTTTGTGCACGAAACCAAACCCCCGAACAACCAACAACCCCTGCCTATGGGGCTCTAGCATTGATATACCCTCTGAAAAGTATCCAAAATTCCAAACGTCACATAATTGCAGAAGCTATCTGCAGCTGGCAGAACCACCCCTCTGCTAGAGCATGAGGTAAATCACAGTCAGCTGCTGCTGACAGGCCGAAGCAGCCCCGTATCCCTACACTGGGATTAAAACAAAAAACATATTCTTATAATATTTTCGTTTTGTTTTGTTTTAAGAAACCAAAATTCTAGAATCCTCACTACAGGTGTGAGCAGAATAATATCTTGGATAGTCGCCAGAGGACAGTGGAGCCAAAGTGTTGCTGGAGAGGTCAGTGATCATGAAGATAGTATTACTAGACAGCACTCTGTAGCTGGGAATATAGCTCAGGGGTAGAGGGGTTTGACTATAGATCGGGAGGTCCCTGGTTCAAATCCAGGTGCTGCCTCCTTTTTTTTTCCTCTGTGGACTCCTTTTTGTCCGGTACACTGACTTGTGAAATTCCTTTCTTTCTTTCTTTTTTTTTTTTTTTTTTTTTTTTTTTTTTTTGAGACAGGGTTTTTCTGTGTAGCCCTGGCCTTCCTGGAACTCACTCTGTAGACCAGGCTGGCCTCGAACTCAGAAATCCACCTGCCTCTGCCTCCCAAATGCTGGAATTAAAGTGTGCCACCACTGCCTGACGACTTGTGAAATTCTTTAACCAGCATTAACTGGGTGAATAGTTATTCTTTTTTTTTTTTTTCCAGAAAATTGTCTCCAAGTTCCCTTGAGGCAACCCATATAGACAATAGGCAATATACACTACCAAGGAGGCTGCTGTTTGCAACCATTGCACACCAAAGTCCCCATGGGGAAAGGGACTTGGTCAGCTTAATTAACTGCACTGGATGAGTTATTATTGTGACATTTTTCATGCTTCATCTTCACTACTTTGGTCACAGTAATTTTTTGAAGGACTTGAGAAGGTCCTTCCCAGTCTTTGTCGGTGTTCCTTGTGTCTAATAATTATTATCCTGACTTTATTTGTTGATACCACACTTGCTTTTAAGGGAAATGGGATCTGGCGCTTACAATAAAGTACTAAACTGTTTAACATGTACATAAAGACAAGAACTGACATTCTGGATGAGCGAATAGACAATATTCTAGAAGTCTTGGTTAGAAGTTACCACAGTGAAATACAAAAGCATCTAGAAGCTTCCTGGTCATAAAAATACAAATGAAAACATCCCATTCAGCCACTAGGAACTAGCTGTGATTAGCTCTGAAGACCAGTAGGAATTCATGTAATAGATCATTACCAGAGCGATGATGTTACTGCCAGGGTAGCCATCTATAGCACGTAAGTGGACATTACATATTTTCACCAAGTGCACAGCATCCTAGGGCTGTACAATATTGTGACTCCAAATACTTGCCACACCTTATGTTTTTTTTTAAGGGGGAGGGTGGCTCAATGGGTAAAGGTGCTTGCCACTAAGTCTGACCATCTAAAGTCAATCCCCAAGACACACATGGTGGAAGGTGGGACCTAACTTCCAAAGCCATCATCCTCTGACTGCCACGCATGCACCGTGGGCTAACCCATGCTTTTTAAAAAGCAGAAATAGCAGCACAGGTAAGGGTGGGATTGGTCCTGAGCCCACCACTTCATCAGACATTGATATTCACAGACATTCACTAGACAACATATACTCTGTTCTAGTTTGTTTTCTGTTTGCTGTGATAGAGACCATGACCAAAAGTAATGTGGAGAGGAGAGGGTTTATTTGGCTTCCCTGTCTGATCATGGTCCATTGTAGAGGGAAGTCCGGGCAGAAACTTAGAGGCAGGAACTAAATCAGAGACCATGATGGAAGAGTTTTTTGTTTTGTTTTGTTTTTGGTTTGTTTTGAGTTGGGGTCTCTTTATGGAGCCCTGGCTGTCCTGGAACTGATTCTGTAGATCTGTCTGCCTCTACCTCCCTGCCTCTCCCCTGCCTCTCTGCCTGTAAGTGCTGTGATTAAAGGCTTGCACCAACTGCCTCCCACTCCCAGCTCAGCCAGTGTCTTACCCACCTTCTGTCCAGAGGTGGTACTCCCCTCCTGCATCAATCACTAATCAAGAAAATGTCCCACAGACGTGCCACAGGACAACTTGATGGAGGCTTTTTCCCTGTTCAGGAAGGATTCATTCCTCCCAGATGACTCTGGCTATGACAGGGTGGCAAAGTAAAGAACCATACACACAACAAAGCACTCAAAGTCTGACTCAGAAAAACAACTATCTTCTATTACTTATCCTTTTTGGTTTTATAATTCTGATTTCACCCCTTCTTCCTACTTGAGATACAGAGGGGATGGCTGGAGCCCCCCACTGCTGACTTTGAGAATGGGATCCATATTTTAAGGACAGCTGACAGAAAGATAAAAGAAAGCTGTGTTCCTAAAATACACTAATGTCACCATGCCAGCTCTGGCCACGACTCCAAAGATACTTTACCCAAAGAAAATCCCTATCCTGTTAAAATCTCAGGGGAGCGACCAGCCCAGGGAACTCTAAAAGAGCACGCTCCCTTTACAGGACAGTTCCTTAGATGAATATGTTCCCATCGCTTCACTGGAAACTCCCGTGGCCTTCTCAGCTCACTTGAAATGTGAGACAGTGTAGGCAGACCTGTTACAGCAACATGCGTGGTCACTGACTGGTGTCTGTGCCCCCACACAACAGAAGGTTGTTGCTTCTTGTGGCTTCCTACAGCATCACAAGCAGGCGGTTCCCATCTTCCAGTGATAGAGATGGGCTTGATGGTACAAGGCTGCAATCCCCACCCTTGTGGGGTGGAGGCAGGAGGATCTTGATCTTCGTCAAGGTCATCTAGCCTACTTAAATTCAAGGCCATTGCCCTCTTCTATCAGCAACTGTGAGACAACATCAGATCTGCATATGATCAGGTTTATCAACATTCATCTCGGCGGGGCGGGGGCTCAAGAAGCTCTACTTAAGGACGCTGCTGCTCAGATGACTGTGTCCTGTTAGCAATCATTCACCCAGGCACCTGTACGCAACTCTAATGAAATGAATTGGCTCATAAAAGGGAGAATACTCAACACACAGAAGAGCAATTTACAGGGGGAAGTTGGGTAAAGATCAAACTTTCCCCAAGGAACTGGACATCTCTAATCAGCAGGAAGTTGTCTAACAATAACATTGCCCCTTTCTTTTTTTCCCTCTCCTATCTAGTATTAGTGTTGAAAAGGTCAGAAAGGGTGGAAAAAGGTGGAAGAAAGAACACACAAAGTAGAAAATGCCAACTGTAAGTGGTGCCCAAATATGGGGCTTGAAATTTAAGGATAAAAATGGGAAATTTGATTTCAAATGTTATAGAGAAAATGGCAGGGAACAAAGGAGTGGGTATTTCTTTTCAAGATGCCAGCAAACAATGTATTGAGGCTGCTACCTCTGCGGTATCCCCTGCTCTGTGTTCAGGGGGGATTTTCCATTTTTTTTTCTTTTTTGTATATACTATTTCAAAAACGGTTAGGAGAATTGCTGAGCGGTTAGAAAAATTACAGGTGGAAATGGAAGGACCTGAGTGTACTGGCTGGTTTTGTGTGTCAACCTGACACAAGCTGAAGTTATTACAGAGGAAGGAACCTCAGTTGAGAAAATGCCTCCGAGAGATCCAGCTGTAAGGCATTTTCTTAATTAGTGATCAAAGGGGAGGGCCCAGCCCATTGAAGTAGTGCCATCCCTGGGCTGGCAGTCCTGGGTTCTATAAGAAGGCATGCTGAGCAAGCCAGGGGAAGCAAGCCAGTAAGCAGCGCTCCTCCATGGCCTCTTTATCAGGTCCTGCCTCCAGGTTCCTGCCCTGTGTGAGTTCCAGTTCTGACTTCCTTTGGTGAACAGCAATGTGGAAGCGTAAGCTGAATAAACCCTTTTCTCCTCAACTTGCTTCTCGGTCATGGTATTTCATTGCAGCACTAGAAACTCTAAGACACTGAGCAACAAAAATTGGCTGAAATGAGAAAACAAAAGGGTTCATTCTGCCCTTTCTTCTCTGAAAGGGCTGCAGAATTGGCCGAGCAACTGGGAAGACTGCAGGTGGAAGTAGGATTGTGGGAAGGTGAGGAGCACCGGAAAAGAGAGAAAAGGCTCAGGATGGTGACTAAGCGGTATAAATAGAGTTTCTGGCAGACGATAAGAGGGAACCTGTGGCAGTCAGTCACCTTCTTCCCTCAGGGAAGCAAAGACAAGAGAACAAGTGTTGCACAGCTAGCTGTACCAGCAAGCCAGGCTCTGTCTCTGGTCACTCCCTGGAGTCCTATTTATACCCTCCAAACATCACATGTCCTCTACATGCCTTACCTCAGCACATGTATTATGTCAGCACGTGCATTCAGTCAGCCTGAGTCCTTGGAAGTGGCAATAAACTGCAGCACACCACCAGACTTTTTGGTTTGTTTCTCTCTATGGAGTCCTGACAAATGCAGCTCAACTACCAATGTAAGGTAGACCAATACATGCATGTTGTTAGCAAAGAATCCTTCATTATGTGTCCTTTCACGTGCTTGCTTTAGCAGAACATCTTTTCTCCTGTGTCTGCTTCAGTGAAACGTTCCTTGTTGAATCGGCCTTAGCTTTTCACACTGTGTCCACTTTAAATGTTCCTTCATGTGTTTGCCCCAGCAAAACATCATCCAATCGACTTTCGAAAAAACCCTTAGGTTTCCAGTTCATTTCCCTCTATAATAATAACGTGCCAGCCCTCTGAACTGTCTTCCTTTATACGGGTTACTATGGTTGTTAGAATTCGGCACGCAGCTTGGAACAGACAACACCAGACCAAACGATTCCAAAGGGGAGAGGGTTTATTCAGGGCAGAGGGCAAAGGTAGAGAGAGAAACAGGAGAAGATGGTGGAGAAAGAAGAGAGAGAGAGGAGAGAAGAGGAGGTCGGTCATGACCACGTGGAGAAAGGGGGAAGGGAAGGAAGGAAGGGCGAGGAGAAGCTAGAGGCAAGAGAGTAAGAGAGTAAGAGAGAGAGGAGGAGGAGGCAAGCAGCCTCTTTTATAGTGGGCACGCCTACCTGGCTGTTGCCAGGTAACTGTGGGGAGGAGCATACCTGGGTGTTGCAAGATAACTGTTGAGGTGGAGTTTAAACAGAATACTAACAATGGTCACAGTATCTCTTTACAGCAATAGAAACCCTAAAACAAGATGCTTCTTGTAGCCAGGCAGTGGTGGTGCACGCCTTTAATCCCAGCACTTGGGAAGCAGAGGCAGGCGGATTTCTGAGTTCGAGGCCAGCCTGGTCTACAGAGTGAGTTCCAGAACAGCCAGGGCTACACAGAGAAACCCTGTCTCGAAAAAAGATCCTTCTTGTAGCAGTCCTGAAAAAACGAATACGCCAGAACCACTGTTTTCTTCCCCTCTAGCAACATGGATATCCATGATTGAGCATTCTTCTAGGTAAGTGTTGCGTTTATCCCAGGTTGAGTTTTGCCTCACAGGGGCAAGTAGGAAGAGAGGGACAAAGGAATGAAGAGTAAAGAGTCATGGCAGGGGTTAGAGAGTTGGCTTGGAGGGTAACAGTGCTTCCTTGTCGCACCCACCCTCGTCCAGCAAGGATGACGAAACACACGAGCTCTTCTCCAAGCAGTTTATTCAGGACCTTGAATAAGCTTCTCTCTTCTTACCCTGGGGGTGGGGGGTGGGGGGGTGATGGGGGTGGGGGAAGTGTCTTAAGTACTCTAGGACTAGCCTATCCCCGTCTCCCATGGAGCAACAGCAGATAGGCCCACATACACGGAAGCAAGCCAGATCACCAGCCACAGCCAAATAAGGACTTGTTTACTCCTAAGAGCACTCACCAACAGGTGGCAGAAGGCAGAGACCAGCGCCATCTTAAGGACGTGGCACTACGTGGCTCTCCACACTTCCTTCTTTCCCAGAGCATCTACGTTCACTTCAAGTTCAGTTCCAGGCACTGACATGGGGCTCCTCACAACCACCAGTGACTCCAGCTCCAGGGGCTCTGAGCCGCCTTCTGGTCTCCATGGGTACTGCAGTCATTTGCACAAACCCACACAGACAGACACATAATAAAAAACAATACATACAGGGCCACAGAGGGCTCAGAGGCTAAGGACACATCTTGCTCTTGCAGAGGACCTGAGTTAGATTCCTGGAACCCATATCGTGTGGTTCATGACCATCTGTAACTCCATCTCTAGGGGAGCCAATGACTCTGGTGTCCACCACCCCCTTGGTCAACTGTACTCACATGCACATAAACCCCATGTACACAAAAAGAGTGGTACCAAGTGGATTTTTTTCCAATATTATGAGCATCACTTTAATGAATTTGAAATACCTCTTTCCCAATATCAGACTGTATCCCAAGAATTGACTTCTTTTCCTTTCTTGTTTTTTTTTTTTTTTAAGATTTATTTATTTTATGTATGTGAGTACACTGTAACTGTCTTCAGACTCACCAGAAGAGGGCATTGGATCCCATTATAGATGGTTGTGGGCCACCATGTGGTTGCTGGGAATTGAACTTGGGATCTCTGGAATAGCAGTCAGTACTTTCAACCACTGAGCCATTTCTCCAGCCCCAGGACTTATTTCTTCTTCTTCTTCTTCTTTTCTTTTTTTTTTTTTTTTTTTTTTTTTGGTTTTTCGAGACAGTGTAGCCCTGGCTGTCCTGGAACTCACTCTGTAGACCAGGCTAGCCTCAAACTCTCGAGCTCAGAAATCCACCTGCCTCTGCCTCCCAAGTGCTGGGATTAAAGGCGTGCGCCACCACCGCCCGGCCAGGATTTATTTCTTAATGTGAGAATTTCAGGATCCAAGGCTGCTCTCAGTAATGTGTCTTACAAGTAAGTCTCAGGATAAACTCTTAGAGTTCCTGGCAGTTTTCTATCTCCCTCACCAATGTCGCCTGGCTCTCACATTCACTCTGCCCTTTGCCCTCATGAGAGTGCTAACAATTAGCTTAGAAAAAGACCCAGAAATCCTGATTTGGCAGACCTTCTGCACAGCTATCCAGGAATGGTTATTGGACCTCGGATTTGCAGCTGGATCTCTTGACTTGTACAGGAACCTGATTTGACTGTATTCTCAAGACCTCCTTAATTACACTCTCAAAGACTGATACATAATACGCCAGAATGCTCTTCAGGTTACCTGGGAAACCAAATTAGCCAACAGAAGGTTGCTTAGTGAGGCTGTCATCAGAGCAAATGGAATTGAATGCTCTTGAGACTATTTTCTCTGGCTGTGGAAAATTAATATGAACCATTCTTGTTGTAGAATACTGGCCTCTCTCTAGAGGCCAGAATGTATTCTCACATCCACAAA
This sequence comes from Grammomys surdaster, assembly GCF_004785775.1. Lineage (NCBI taxonomy): Eukaryota > Metazoa > Chordata > Mammalia > Rodentia > Muridae > Grammomys > Grammomys surdaster. The sequence continues at coordinate 216,054 of NW_021619686.1, read as the reverse complement.
TTCAAACCCCCAATTAATCACCAGCTCTGTGACCAGCTATGCAGGTCTAAATCTTCTGGCACAATCTGAGGGACAGAGAATAGTTGACATTATTCTTTTATAATAAACCAGAAGCTAGGTTTGATGGCATACATAAGCACTAGGGAGCAGAGGCAGGAGGCTGTCAGTGAGTAGGCCTCCTTGGTTTACATAGTGAGTTCCAGGATAGACAGAGCTACATAGTCAGCCAGACCCTGTCTCAAATAAAACAATACAAAATAAAAGAACTTGATGTAAAGTTTGGGTTTAGAAGAAACTGAATGGCCCAAACTTAGTGGCTTCACTCTGGCTTCCCCCATGCTTCTCTCTGGCATTCTGTGCACAGCAGGGGTAAGGTGATCGGGCTCTGTCCCCCTACATCCTCCCAATCTCATATGGACACGAATGCCTCTGGTCTCCTCCTGCCTGGGGTTAGGTTCTTGTCAGTGTCTCTTCATTACATTCTTGAACATGTCTAGCTGTGCCCAGTTGTTTCTGTTACTGGTTGTTCTCATAGCAACATTGATTTCCTGAATCCCCTCACGCTCAGTGTCTTAGGGTCTCTATTACTGCAAAGAATGTGACCAAAAAGCAAGTTGAGGCAAAAAGGGTTTGGCTGACCCTTCCACATTGCTGTTCATCACTGATGAGGTCAGGAACTGCCTCACAAACCACACAAAATACCAATCTCAGTCAGATAGGGATAGTTTATTGAGCATATGCCCCAGGACTGATCAACCAGGGCCATGGTCCAGATTCAGGAAATGAACCATGACCCTGTGTTAAGATCCTACAGTGTTTTTAAGGCCCAAATCCACAAACATTGCTGCCAAGTTATTTTTACCAATCAGGATTTAGGGATAGGGGATTTCCTTAGCAATATGTCTTTGTTGTACATTTATCCTGCCCACATTGGTTGGGGTAGTCAGCTGTAGCAGGGGACTTGCCTTGTCTAATATTCATGTCCTAACTTGTCTACTAGGATGAGACTTGTGTAACATTCATGTCTTAACTTGCCAACTTGATGTCAGTTTCCAGGGAGGTACTGGGACTTAAACTTTACTGGACCACTACTCAAAATGGAAGTCTTAAGTAGAACCATGAAAGGACAGCATGGTTTCTGGTCCAGCACCAGCTAGAAATGGCTGGAGACCCCGCAGGGTTCCCTGGAAGGGATGGCAGGCATTTCACCACGTTCCCAGACTCCAGGCTCCAGACACAGGCTCCTGACAGAGGCTGAAGACCTCCACAGATTAGGGTCCTCTGATCACGTAGGACGTCCCCTATCCCCTCCACAGGTAGAGGACGTGACTACAGGCCACAGAGCCTCAAGACAGATCTCCATATTAATGAGATACCTAAAGGCCAGAGGGGCGTAGCCAATTAAACATTAAACATTCCTTCCCAGATCCTCCTCCTTGCAAAAGGTATTTAACCTCAGGCCTGCCCTGAAAATACCGGGGTATAGTTTCATCCATTTTCTGCCATGACAATAAATATCTTAAGACCATACACAGCCCGCTCTGGGGAACTGTGGAGGTTTTCAACTACTGAGTTATCTAATCTCCCACTGATGACCTCTACATTCCCAGCCATGGAGGCCCAGAAACCCAAGCAAGCAAGCCAAGCCAAGCCAGCCACGACCAAGACTCTCATCCCCTCATCCCCTCAGGATACAGTTAGAGCTTCCCCTCCCTGCTTTGGCTGCAGGCCCATCTAGCCTGTTTGCCCCTCTTCAGTCTCGAACCTTCCACAGCCTCTCAGTGGTGCCTGAGAACCAACAGGTTCCTGGCCACATTTTTTGCCAGGGGACCCTCTGCCCCACCCCCGCGGGACCTCAGACTGTGCTCCCTCACCCCTGAAGCTGAGTCTCACGGCTTCCCCTTCCGTGGGGGGGGGGGCAAGGGGGCAGACGTGGGACCCAACAGTCTTATTCCAAATAGTTTCTTTCTTTCTTTCTTTTCTTTTCTTTTTTTTTTTGTTTTTTTGAGACAGGGTTTCCTCTGTGTAGCCCTGGCTGTCTTGGAACTCACTCTGTAGAGCAGGCTGGCCTCGAACTCAGAAATCCACTTGCCTCTGCATTCCAAGTGCTGGGATTAAAGCGTGCGCCACCACCGCCCGGCCCCCAAATAGTTTCTTATATTGGTACAGGTGTTTCACTTATGTTGGGGTCTATCCCAGCGGCAACTAATACCATAAATGCAGGAAGTACTGTTGGGTGGCTGGTTTGGTCCAAGCTTATTGTGTGTCTTAGGGTTTTAGTGCTGTGAGCAGACACCATGATGAACACAAGTCTTATAAAAAACAACATTTAATTGGAGCTGGCTTACAGGTTCAGAGGTTCAGTCCATTATCATCAAGGCAGGAGCATGGCAGCATCTATGCAGGCATGGTGCAGGCAAAGCTGAGAGTTCTACATCTTCATCTGAAAACTGCTAGCAGAATATTGGCTTCCAGGCAGCTAGGATGAGGGTCTTAAAGCCCACACCCACAGTGACAGAAGTATTAGAAGGCTATACCTTCTAATAGTGGCACTCCCTGTGCCTAGCATATACAACCCATCACATTCCACTCCCTGGCTCCCATAGGCTTGTTCAAGTATATGAGTCAATGAGGGCCATACCTAAACATAGCATAATGCAAAATGCATTTAGTCCAACTTCCAAAGCCCCATAGTCTATAGCAGTCTCAACAATGTTAAACGTCTGGCCCTGGGGACCAGACTTTTAAGTTCAAAGTCTCTTCTGAGATTCAGCCAATCACTTAACTGTAATCCTCAAAGCAAGACAGGAAACCACCTGGGCAAACTCCTAACTCTGCGTCTCCATTTCTGATGTCAAAGCTGTCTCCAGATCTCCAACTCTTTTTTCCTCTTTGTTGACTACAACAAACTTCTTTCTCCTGGCCTGTTTCCACTCCCTGTTAGCAGCTTTCCTCAGCATATATCCCATAGTTCTAGCATCTCAAACAACTTGGGGTCTTCAAGACAACTTCAATGTTACAGCTTCTTGTTTCAATGTCTGGGATCCACACATGATCTTCTGGGCAAGAAACTGCAGCACACCACCAGAAGTTTTTTGGTTTGTTTCTCTCTATGGAGTCCTGACAAATGCAGCTCAACTACCAATGTAAGGTGGACCAATACATGCATGTTGTTAGCAAAGAATCCTTCATCATGTGTCCTTTCACGTGCTTGCTTTAGCAGAACATCTTTTCTCCTGTGTCTGCTTCATTCCTTCGTGAATCTGCTTTAGTCTTTCGCCTGTGTCCACTTCAGGAAAACAGTCCTTCATGTGTTTGCCCCAGCAAAACACCATCCAACACAACTGACTCTCAAAAGAACCCTAAGTTTCCACTTCATCCCACCTTCTAATCTTGCCTCAATTCATTGACCACTTGGCATTTTATTGATGGGTGAATGCTTTTACACAGTGCACAAGAGATTATCTCTACAGGGTTTCTCTGTGTAGTCCTGGCTGTCCTGGAACTCTCTCTGTAGACCAGGCTGGCCTCGAACTCAGAAATCCGCCTGTCTCTGCCTCCCAAGTGCTGGGATTAAAGGCGTGCACCACTACCGCCCGGCTGGCTTAGATCTTTCAAAGACTACTTTAATATGGATCTTGAATGCTTCAACCTCTCTTGTCCACCACCCACCAGAGGTGGTGGAAAAGAAAAGTTAATAGGAAATGGGGGCTGTGGACCTGTTTAGAAATAGTTCTTTGGGGGTATTTCAATCTTCATTGTCAGCAGTCTAGTCCTCTAGCAAAACACCAACTCGAATCAGCACCAGCAGTCCAGTCCACTCAGCAAACACCATTTACAAATCATCAATGGCAGTTCAATCTGATCCAGAAGAAACTGAGGCTTCACCAATCCACCTGAGTGTGTGGAGGCAGCAAGAAGCCATCAGAAGCTGGGCGGTGGTGGCACACGCCTTTAATCCCAGCACTTGTGAGGCAGAGACAGGCGGATTTCTGAGTTCGAGGCCAGCCTGGTCTACAGAGTCAGTTCCAGGACAGACAGGGCTACAAGAGAAATCCTGTCTTGAAAAACCTAAAAAAAAAAAAAAAAAAAAAAAAAAAGAAGCCATCAGAAGATCACAAGGAGTTCTTTGGTGAGTTATTCTCTACAAAGTCACAGCAAGGTGAGCCAATACAGGAGTGCCGTCAACGAAGACTAGCAAGGCAGAGCAAGGCGAACCAATGGCAGAGCCTTCTCCCCACTGTCTATGATGTTATATTTATCTTTCTTTCTTTCTTT
>NW_021619686.1:201709-211676 GCF_004785775.1 Grammomys surdaster | reverse complement strand
TTTTTTTTTTTTATGAAAGCTTTAATTTATTCCCTCACCAAAGACAATCAAAGGGGGTGAAAGGTCAAGATTTTACTGTCTTCATAACAAAATCGGCTTAGAACTGGATCACTTGGCCCTTTCTCTTCTTGTCGCCTCCCAGTTCAAAATGCTTGCACCTCTTACTAGCCAGCATCCTCTGAGATCTGCAGTTGGGCTCGACGCACTCCAGTCACAGCACGATCTTCTTTGTAGTTTTAGCCTTTTTGCGGAAAATAGGCTTAGTCTGACTACCATAACCACTCTGTTTCCTGTCATAACGCCGCTTTCCCTAGGCATACAAAGAATCCTTGCCCTTCTTGTACTGGGTCACCTTGTGGGGCTGGTGTTTCCCACATTTCTTGCAGAATGTCCGGCGGATCTTAGGAATGTTCACCATGTTGGCAGGAGCGCTATCAGCTCAGAAAGAGAGAGGAGAGAGCAGTAACGGAAGTTTATAGGCCATTTATATTCTTTGTAAACATCACTCGTCCTCTCATGAGTCTACTTCTTCAGCAAAACATCCTGTCACCTGTGTCTGCTTCAGCAAAACATCGTATGACATAACTGAGTCCCCAAAGAAACCAGAAATTTCTACTTCAAACCTGGGTACTCTGCAAGAGCAGCACGGGGTCTTTTGTTTGTTTGTTTGTTTGTTTGTTTGTTTTTTCGAGACAGGGTTTCTCTGTATAGCCCTGGCTGTCCTGGAACTCACTCTGTAGACCAGGCTGCCTCGAACTCAGAAATCTGCCTGCCTCTGCCTCCCAAGTGCTGGGATTAAAGGCGTGCGCCACCACTGCCCGAGCGTTCTTGAGCCTCTGGGTTCAATCTCCAGTACTATCAGGGAATGTGGAGTGCGGAGTACTAACACTTCAGATTCTATACTGTAACCTCTCCCCCACTCTTTTCTTAGGGGCCAAACAGAGGTCAGAAGGTCCTGACCTCACCCTCCCTGTCTGAGTCCAGGACCCAGCTTCCTGGCTCCTCTGCTGTCTCTCATACCCCGGTGCTCTCCATCCTTCCACGCACAGCTTCTGTGAGGGTTTAAGGACTGGGATGCAGCTACTTCATTGGATTGCTTCCCTTAGCCTTCACATCATGAGACAGAATGGCTGTCCCTAACGTACAGCTGAGAGTGATCGAGTCTAACACTAGAACCAAAATCTGTGACTGTACTGTAAAAAGTCTTCCTAGGATACAGCCCGGGGCTGAGAAATTAGCTCATAGTAGGCCCTTCACCTAGCATGCACAAGGCTCTGGGTTTGATACACAGTGGGGGGAGGAGGGGAGAGAATTTCTGAGTACAAATCTCTCAATGAATTATTTTTAATATAAATGTAAACAGTGAATTAATCAGGCAGCTGAAGTCTTTCACTTTATGCATTTCTCCAATAGCTACACAGAAAAATTAAGATTTATTTAAAACTGCACCTCAATAGCTGAGCAGTTAAATGATCTCCCTTTATCTCCTATGCTAATCTGGCTCCCTCCCAGCCCCACCCCATGAGGCTTGCATATTATTATTATTGATCTGGCTCCAATTCCTCCATCAATCCTGCACATCTGAATCTCCCTCCGTCTCTCTCCCAGTGTCCCTCTCTTCTCTCTCCCTCTTTTCTCTGCTGGTGGGCATCCCACCCTGTCCTCTATTCTTCCCAGCCACTGGGTGATCCGCATTTATTGACGAGGCAGAGAGTAAATGATAATAACTATTTAAACAGACGTGGGCCAGGAGATTCTTGGTATAAATGCTATGTCCAGATTGAAACCAGGTATGAGAGCAGAGAAATCAGCATCTGAATAACCGAAGGGTAAACTTTACACATCGTACAAAACATCATTCTTACATAAACCCTGCCTGGTTATAAAGAGACCCTCCCTGTTGGCTTATGGACAGATAATACTTAAAACCTAGTATGCTTGGAATCCCAGCTCCTGGGAGGTAGAGGCAGGAGGATTCAAGGTGACTCTCAGTTACCCTGTGAATTCATGACTAGTCTGGGATAAATGAGACCCTGCCTAAACAGACAACAATAAAAATAAATCAAAAGTCCTGTAGGTGGCAGAGGGCATAGGTCTTCTCAGTGGAGAGGGGGACACCTGTCCATCCATCTTCTTTCTGTAGGTCACAGTTAAGCAGAGTGGGTTCCATCTGAATTAGTCACCATGGTTGCTCACAGATGCACAGGTCTGGGTCACTTCTGCACACTCCCTGCACGCTGGCTGACTCACTTTCTCAGGCTGACAACAATCTCTAAGTGACTTAATCCTCAGGTTCTGAGAGTATGTCCTAGTTTTAGTTCTATCATCGTGACAAAAATACCCTGACAAAACGTTATCGGGAATGGGATTAGTTAGCTTAACCTTCCACATGATAGTCCATCATTTGGGGGAAGTCAAGGCAGGAGCTCAGAGTGGCTAGTCACATCCACAGTGGAAGCTGGAGAGGGTGTGAGCGCACGTCTGTGCCCTGCTTACTCTCTTCATTCCTCTACAGTTTAGAACCAAACCGAGGAAACGGTGCTACCCTCTTTCAGATGGGGGCTTCCCACGCCAACGAACGTGACCGAGAGAATCCCTCACAGACGCACCCACAGGCCAACCTTGATTTAAACACTCCCTCGTTGTCTAGATGAGAAACTCTCATCTATGTGACACTAGAGTATCCCATAGTATCTACCCATGTGATACTAGAGTGTGTCCAGATGACAATTAAAACTAATCACAGGGGCTGGCAAGTCTGCTCAGCCGTGAAGAGTACTTACTGCCCTCACAGAGGGTCTGGGTTCAGTTCCCAGTACCCACATCAAGAGGCTTACAAACACCTGTAACTCCAGTTCCAGGGATCCAACACCCTCTGACTCCTGTGGGCACTGCACACATGTGGTACATACACATAAACTCATGCAGGCTTGACTCACGTATGCATAATACATAAATCTGAAAACAACCAAGAATATCGCCATTTAAAATCTAAACGAGAGCAGGAAACATTTCTGCTTATAGCTCAGGCAGGCGATGGACTCATGAGTCACCTGCCTTAGTCTCACAAGGCTGGGATTACAGCTGTGCGGCACATCTGTAAATTTTGAAAACTGTTCCAGGCAATGGGAATTAAACATAGGGGCTGGGTCAGCACACTACTACTGAGCTTAATACCCAGCTCTCTTTGTTCTTTTGGACAGGGTCTTGTTGAGGGTATTCACCGGGGAAGTCCACTAGGACAGGGGTTTAAGCCAATAGAAAGTCTTTTATTAGCTGACCTCCCACTACACTGTGTGTTGGGGATCCCACTGCAGCACTTTCTCAGAGTGAGCTTTTAAGCATAAAAACCATGTCCTGGGTTGACATACTTCAGTTAACAAGAACAGTTAGCCGGAAGCAGAACTACAGAAGCCAATAAGCAAGGTTAGTCCATTTAGAGACTTTCCCAGAGCTAAGGGCTTTGATGGATTAGGCTTTCATTTTAGTTTTGGCAGGTGGCGCTGTCGGCATGCTGAGTTTAGCAGCTTGAATGGCACTTCCATCATGGAGTCAGTTGTGCTAAGGTTTGGCTTGTTGTAGTCTCACTAAGTTGCCTCATCAGGGTTTGAACATATAATTAGCCTGTACTACCATGGTCAGCTTCAAACGTTTAACATTTTATTTAGTACTGTCATTTCTGAGTATGTGATGGAGAGGGGATGGGGATGTGCGTCACCATGCATGTGTACGTTATAGAACAACTATGGAATTAGCTCTATTCTTCTACTGTAAGTTCCTGGGGCCAAATTCAGGTAGTAGGCTTGTTTCAGCAAGCGCTGTAACCCACTAAACCATTCTGCTGGCCCCATACCCAACTTTAAATTGTACCTTTCTTTTTTTTTTTTTTTCCGATACAGAGTTTCTGTTTACAGCCCTGGCTGTCCTGGAACTCACTCTGTAGACCAGGCTGGCCCTGAACTCAGAAATCTGCCTGCCTCTGCCTCCCAAGTACTGGGATTAAAGGCGTGTGCCACCACTGCCAGGCTAAATTGTACCTTTTAAGACATTTATTTTTTTATTTTTTGAGACAGGTCTCACTATGTAGTTCTAGCTGTTCTGGAATTCCTCATTATGTAGATCAGGTTGGCCTCAACTCATAAAGATCTGTCTGCTTCTGCCTCCTGAGTGCTGGGATTAAAGGTGTGTGCCATCATGCCCAGCTAAATTGTACTTTTAAAACATAAACACTGAATTCACAAAGTTCACATTCAAAAGGAACATATGAAGCACTAAAGATTCTCCTCTGGTTGGTTCATTTACCCGGTTTCTGAGCCCACCTGTGATGGTTAGTTTAAACTGCTAACTTGCTACAACTTAGAATCACAAGGGAGAGTTTCAATGAGGGACTGTACAGTGGATTGACATATAGGTCTGGGGGGGGTGTCTTAGGTAACTGATGTGAGAAGATCCAGCCCACTGTGGGCAGCACCATTCTCTAGGCAGTGGATTCTGAACTGTGTAAGAGTGGAGAAATGGAGCTGACCACAAGCAACCAACAAGTATGTCTTCATTTTAATCCCAGGTATGGAGATATGGGGCTACTTTGCAGCAGCTGACTGTGATTTGCCTCGTGTTCTAGCAGAAGCATGATTGTGCCAGCTGCAGATAGTTCCTGTGATTGTAGAAGGTTTGGGATTCTGAGAACTTCTCAGAGGGTATATATGGATGCTAGGGCCCCAGAGACGATGGGGTTGGTTTTGGTTTGTTAGTAGTTATGCTCAAAGAAGAAACAAAAAAAAATTAGATTCAGAGATCTCTTTTTCTCTCCTTCTCTCTTTCTCTCCTTTCTAATGATGGGGGTGAAACTGGGGGTGGGGGTAAAGGGTGGGAAAACAAAGAACCCACAAAGTAGCAAAGGCCAGCTACAACCAATACGTGTCTTATGCTCCTTACCATGACGAACTAACTGTACCCTGGAATTATGAGCTTAAATAAGTGCTTTCCACCCTTTTGTCTTTTTTGCCCAGGTATTTTACCAAAGCCACAGGAACGAAGCTAGAACAGCAAGTTAACAACTTCCATTGTGTTCTTCCAAAGATGAGTTATCATCAAACATTCCCCTCTTTTCTGCTTTTTTTTTTGTTTTGGTTTGGTTTTGTTTTTTTTTTTTTTTTTTTTTTTTTTTGGTTTTTTCGAGACAGGGTTTCTCTGTGTAGCCCTGGCTGTCCTGGAACTCACTCTGTAGACCAGGCTGGCCTCGAACTCAGAAATCCGCCTGCCTCTGCCTCCCAAGTGCTGGGATTAAAGGCGTGCGCCACAACTGCCCGGCATTCCCCCCTTTTCTATAAGCACAAATGTCAGAATAACACACACACACAGTATTGTATTTTCCTTTCTAATTTAATTTATTATTAATTAATTTAGGTTTTTCTAGTGTAGCCCTGACTATCCTGGAACTCACTTTGTAGACCAGGATGGCCTCAAACTTGGAAATCCAATTGCTTCTGCCTCCTGAGTCCTGGGATTAAAGTCACGTGTCGTGTCACCGTTCAGCATATCTGATTTAATTTTATCTCAACAGTAGTGTACATGAACAACCCACTCCTAAGAAAAAGGGGTGAGATTCTCAATGTCTGGATGCAGTCAAAAGAAAAAGATGTCATCATTTCTACTGGTTTCAGGAGCTCTGCTGGGAGAGGAGCCTCACTGGAGAACCCAGTAGGGCACAGAGACACTTATGCTAACTAAGGGGGTGGGTATACCTACTCTGGAACCACAGATCTTTCTATCTGCCATCAGATGATCGACCCCTAACCTACACCGGAGCAGCCACCGCCTGAGCATATCTCATTTTAATAGCTATATCTAAGACTCATGCAGGATTGTGCCTACAGCTTTTCTTTTCTTGCTTTGTGTGTGTGTATCTGTGTGTTTGTGTTTACTTTTTTTTGTTTTTAAACAAAAAAGATTTTAAAGATTTATTTATTTATCCCTCCATGAGTTAATATGTATCACATGTGGAAGAGTCTGTGAAGAACAAAGGGTGTTTGACTTCTTTTTTTTTTTTAAAGATGTTTTCTTTACACATGAGTGGTTTTTTTTTTTAACTTTTATTTATTTATTATATGTAAGTACACTGTAGCTGTCTTCAGACACCCCACAAGAGGACATATCAGTTGTGAGCCACCATGTGGTTGCTGGGATTTGAACTCATGGCCTCTAGAAGAGCAGTCAGTGCTCTTAACCACTGACCCATCTCACCAGCCCGGGTGTTTGTTTTCTTAGAGATGGAGTTAGAGGTGTTTGTGAGCTGTCTGATGTGGGTGCTGGGAACCTAACTCAGGTCCTTTGCAAGAGTGCTTGTCCCTGCTGGGGCATCTTTCCAGCCCCCTTGCTATAATTAATTAATATTTTGTTGTTTGTTTGTTTGTTTGTTTGTCTGTCAAGGCAGGATTTCACGCTGGGCAGTGGTGGTGCACACCTTTAATCCCAGCACTTGGGAGGCAGAGGCAGGTGGACTTCTGAGTTTGAGGCCAGCCTGGTCTACAGAGTGAGTTCCAGGACAGCCAGGGCTATAGAGAAAAACCTTGCCTCAAAAAAGCCAAAAACAAAACAAAAACAAACAAACAAAAAAAGAAAGGATTTCACTGTGTAGCCCTGACTGTCCTGGAACTCATAGAGATCTGCCAGCTCTGCCTCCCAAGTACTGAAATTAAATGTGTGCCCATTACCTCTGTGTTTGTCTTATTTTTAACACAAGAGTTCCTGTAGTTAAGGTTGATGTAGAGGCAAATTTTGGCTACACAGCTTTGTGCTCTTGGTAGGTCGAGTGTTTCCAGCCACCTGCCTAGGAAGGAAGTCTTTGGATCCAAGAATGAAGACACACACACACACATTAGCTTATTTATGAAATACCATGGGTAGCTCAAAGGCTGGGCAGTTCTAATCCTCAGTCTGGCTAACATAGACTTCCCTCTGATACTCCTGGCTCAACACCCTCTGAATCTATGATCTATCTTTGCTGCCCTGTTTCTTCTGGGTGGCCCCCTAGTCTGTGCTGCCTAAGATGCTTCTGGGCAGCCCTTCCACGGACTGTACCGTATTCCTTCTCACCTACATTTCAGATGATTTTCCTTCTGCAGTTCTAAATCTGATCCATTTCCCTCCAAAACCTGGCGATTCTCTGTCTCTCCTCCTCTCTCCCTCACTCTTGTCAATGCAAATCTAAGGGTCCTGCCCTGTCTCCCTTTGCCCAGCCATTGGCTGCTGGCATCTTTATTGACTGATCAAAAAACAATTGGGGACAAGGACCTTCAGGATTTGGACATGCAGATTCCCGATTAAATCAAAGCATTGGAATCAATCCCCAACAGGGTGACCTTCAACACTCAATTCTTTCACCTTCCAAATGCTGGGAATGCAGATGCAAGCCTCACTCTCAGCTCTCAGCACTTACAAGGCTCCCGAGGCGCTGTGCTAGGGGCCCGCAAATATCCATGCTAAAACACTGGTGGTGGTTGATGACAGTGACATAGGACACTGAGGGAATTTGTTCCAAATGATGGTGAATTGAAGAGGGCCAGAGCTGAACATTATCCTAAGGTCAGCTGCTCTTCCTGATGCTGCTTCACAACCAACTAACTCTTCCTTCTCTGTCCGCTTCTGACCAGTGCCACCCTCAGCCTCCCTCTGTGAAGGGGTTGCCTGAGGATCAGAGATGCCACCTGGCCTAGTACCTTGAGAGGGCTCAACAGACAACAAAAGTTTAATGTGAAATTTATTGTTTGGTTGGCTTTTGCTTTTTTGAAACAGGATCTGGCATCCTGGAACACACTATGTAGTCATGCTTGCCTTGAGCTGGTCTTTAGGCCGCAGTCTCTTGAGTGCTAGGATTACAGGCTACACTGCTAAACCTGGTTAAACTGAATTTTTTTTGAGGCATGTGAGCTAATTAGCCCTTGTAAGAACCGTGGTTTCACATAGATGAGAATAGAAAAGGCACAAGTGGCACACAGAAATTTAAGACTCTGTTCCAATCTGTCACATAATCTCCATGTCACCCTGTTACCCTTTCTTGTACATCCTTGAACAGGAAGTGCTTCCTTGGCCTACCAGGGTTTAGTTTATCCTGATGCTTGTATTTGTATACAAGTAAGTGCATAGACTGAGACATAAATATCCATGCTTCAGTTTCATATATTAAGGCAAATAATTTTAGAAATAAATACAAATAAAACTGAAAGTGGTGGCTTGCCCCTATAAATAATCCCAGCATTCAGGCAACTGAGGCAGGATGATCACCACAAGCTTGAGGCCAGCTATAGTGTAATATTTGTCTCAAAAAAACAAAAACCAAGCTTATATCTCTATGGACTTTCAAGTTAACAGCCATTCGGCGACACTGTTTTTGCTAGATCTGACAGGCTCTGCTTGAGATCCTTATGAGGCCGCCAAGCTTATGACCACCCGATTGACCCCAGTGCTCCACTGACAATGTAGCCAGCTCTTGTCCTTCTGCTATCACAGGTGTTAAAGTACTCTGGAGTGAAGCCAAGCACGTGGACACTCTAAAGCACCAAGTGTCTATAAGTAGCTCTTGATTATAAAGTGGCCAGTCAAGCAATCCACGGCATGTTTGCATGGGATCGTCAAAGCTGCGGGACTGATGGATTGCATGGGGTTTGTGTGCCTGTAGTCACAGCACTTGAAACGTGGCAGCAGAAGGATCAGGAGTTTAAAGTCATCCTTAACTGCACAGTGAGTTTGAGGTCAGCCTGGATTATGTGACAGCCTGTCTCAAACAAAGCAAAAATGCAAATGCAAGCAAGCAAACATACAAACAAAAAAACCCCGAAAACACAAGAAAAGAGGGCCAGCAGTTAAGAGAACCCAGGTTTAATCCCCAGCACGCACATGGTGGCTCAAAACTGCCCTGGCCCTTGGGGATTCGATGAGACCTTAGGGAAGGGGCAAAAGAATGAAGGGACAAGAGACACAGAAATGAGAGCAAGTCTGGGGTTCTGATCAAGCTCTGAAACTTTAATTTCGGGTGCAGGTTATAAAGACACAGCAAACCGGGAAGTTTGGGTGAGGGTCATTGCTTAGGGCTTTCCCACTGTCATATCCTTATTGCCCCAGATCATCCCATTGTGTAACCAGCTCCCAGGAAATGCCAGATGTTCTTTAAGTTCCTGGGACCTGAGACCCGTGGACGTCCTTTCTCAACCTTGTACTGACTAGGCTTTCTAGAACAGCAGGTAACTTCCTAGGTTCTCTTAGGACAGCAGGTAGCTTCCTGGGTTTGGCTCCCAGCACAAAACTGTCTGTAACTCTAGTTTCCTGAAATCTGACACAGGCATGTGGTTCACATACATACAGGCAGAGTACCTACATACACATAAAGGTGGGGGTACAGGCATGCTCCCCTGTGTTGTCCTCTGACCTCCACACGTATGCTGTGGAGTGTGTGTGTGTGTGCGTATCTACACACACACACACACAGAGAAAGAGAGAGAGAGAGAGAACTTAATGAGAAAAAGGAGAGTATACATAAACTCTTAAGAGACATGGAAAATTCCTTTGAGCCCTGTCTGAAAGAGGCTCCAGGTTGCCTGGCACCACGAGGACGCTGGCGACATTCAAGGCTGGGACTCGGGAGATTTGGCTTTTCTAGAATCTAAACCACAGACCTCCCAGGAGTGGGGCTTGCTTCTGCTTCTTCCTGTTCTCCCTCCCTTCCAGCTGCACATCTATGCTCATGAGAGTCACCAGCAGGTGCTGCAGATATCCAGGAGTTACACAGTCCTCATTTCCTACGGGGAACATGAGTCTGCCATCAGGGACAGTTATACTGTCATATACTGTCATGCCTGTTGCCTGGCATCTGTAGTGAAAATGTTGGCTTCTTTAACACACACACAAGAGAGAGAGAGAGAGAGAGAGAGAGAGAGAGAGAGAGAGAGAGAGAGAGAGAGAGAGAGAGAGA
>NW_021619686.1:163135-201699 GCF_004785775.1 Grammomys surdaster | reverse complement strand
AGAGAGAGAGAGAGAGAGAGAGAGAGAGAGAGAGAGAGAGAGAGAGAATAATGTGGTTTCATTTAAATCCCAGGTCCACAGAAGCTGCTTATGATTTGCCTTGAGCTCTAGCAGAGGCGTGATGTTGCCAGCTGCAGACAGTTCCTGCTATTGTGTGAAGTTTGGATTTCTGGGGACTTTTCAAAGGGTATATAGATACTAGAATCCTGATAGCTAGGTTGCTGTTGGTCACAGTTTGTTAAGTAGTCCTGCACAAAGAAGAAACATGAAATTAGATAACCTGATGGTGAAGATCAATTTGTCCCAAGAAACTCAATGCCCGTCATCAGCAGGGAGTCAGCTAACGATAACATTGCCCCCTTTCCCCTCCATCCTTTTTTTCTCTCCTATCTAGTGTTTATGGGTTGAAAGGGTGGAAGAAAGAAGAACCTACAAAGTAGCAAAAGACGTGTTACATCATCTATTCAGGACAGCAAGTGAAGCTTTTGGAAGTTCATTTTGTCTAAGGTGAACACCTAAAAGCACAATCAGCACCTAAGAAGATTATGCAAGGCTACCACGGTCAGGGTGAGAGATTCAGTTCATATGCACTGCCTCTCCTGGGGAGGGGGGTGGGGTGGGGAAGGTGGTGACAGTCAGATTAGGACCTCCGGAGGACAGGGCCAGTGTCGAGTCCACCCTCGACCAGCAAGGAACACGCAACGCGCGCGAGCTCTTCTCCAAGCAGTTTATTCAGGACCTTGAATAAGCTTCTGACTGACGACCCTGGGGGAAGCGTCTCCCAGGCTTAAGTACTCTAGGACTAGCCAACCCCCGTCTACCACGTGGCAACAGCAGATAGATCCATACACACACACACACACACACACACACACACACACACACACACACACGGAGACAAGCCAGATCACCAGCCACAGCCAAATAAGGAGTTGTTTACTCCTAAGAGCACTTGCCAACAGGTGGCGGAAGGTGGAGACTGGCGCCATCTTAAGGGTGCAGCACTTTGTGCCTCTCCACAGGCCAGTACCTCTGAGACCTCCCTGATGGGCATCTGCAGTGGGCTTCACATAGGCATTCGATACCTCTGGCCTGTCCTATTGAAACAGGCTTTCCACGACAGCCTGCATGCATCTCAGCCATGCAGAGTTACCGATTCAATAAGCCTCACGCAGTCTTCCGGGTTCCCACCCTTGAGAAGTGGCTTCTAGTGCAGGAAGCACAGGTGAACACACCATAGTCATTCAACATCACCGCAACGGAGTGGTTTCAGGAATTCCCTGAGGTAGTGACATTTCTAAAAAGCGGCAGGGGTGGGATGGGGGGATTACCCAGGAGATAAGTTGATTAAGACGTCTGTGATTAGAAAGATGGAGAAGATGAAGCATGCGGTGAAGGCTGGGGTGACGCCACAGGAGCCCCAGAGACAAGGTGAGGGGCTGGACTCTGAGCTGCTTCACTGACATTCATGTTTTTAAGAAGCCCTGAATGTGACCTAACTGGAAAATAAGGCCATCGCTGATGTAATGAGTTAAAAATTGAGGCCACGTTGTAAAAGAAGAGCCTTCAATCCACTGTGGGTCTTATCATCCTAACGAGAGGGAAATGGGGTCTGAAAACAGCCACAGGAGGCGAGGCATGTCTGACATAGAATAGAAAACAAAAAACCTGAAGCAACCGGGAAGGGGAAGGAATCCTGCTAGCCCTGTGGCTGAGGGTGATAAGAACCTCACAGGTGCGGCATGGCTGTAATTCCAGCACTCAGAAGGCTGAAGCAGGGCCATCATAATTTAAGGCTATCTCTACCCTGGGCTACAAAAAACATATTAAAGATTTTATATATATATATATATATATATATATATATATATATATATATATATGAATGATAGTGTCTTACTGTGTAGTCCTGGGACTTCCTGTGTAGACCAGGCTGGCCTGTAGACCAGGCTGGCCTGCAACTCACAGAGATCCTCTTTCCTGCTTCTGTCTCCAGAGTGCTGGGATTAATGAGCTACCACACCTGACTAAAGAGAATATTTTATAAACAAAGTTATGAGGTGTGTTTGTGTGTTTCTCTTCTGACTTCCTTGTGACCTGGGGATGATTTAGAACTCCTTGGAGTGAGAGGGACGATGACCGAAGAGCTCTTGCAGAGGCCTGGAGTCAGGACACCGAGGCTCAGGTGCTGTGTGTAACTCCAGTTCTGGAGGTCCCGATGCCCTCTTCTGGCTTCTGAATGCTAGGATCAAATCCCGATTCCTCTGGAAGAGCAACAGATGTTCTTAACTCCTGGGCTGTGTTTCTAGCCCTGGTTCATGGGATGTTTGTTGAGACAGGGTCTCATGAAACACAAGCTGGCCTTCATCTAACATTGTAGATGAGGATGTGTTGGGGGCCGACTCCTAGCAGAAAGCAGCTATCATCTTTGTAGTCATCTCAGGCCATATACCCTGACAAGAGACTTATTTTTCAACAGCCCGCACCAGCTGAGCACATTGATAAACATCTTGTTTTTCTCACATATCTTGTTTTGCTGTTTAGTGCCCCCAGCTGCAAGGCATGTGGCAAAGTGCCTTCAGCTGTGTTCCCCTGCTTGTGCCTATGAATACCCCAGATTTCCTTTCAATAAACGGGACTTGACCAGACTCTCTGTCTTGTCTCCATTCTTCGCATCTCTTGCTCTCCATCCCCACTCTTTCTTGTTAAACCCTGTTGACTGTTCAAGGATGACTTTGAACCCCCAATTCTGGTGCCGCCATCTCCCAAGGGGTTGGATTACTGAGTCACCTCTGGGTCCAGCTCTGACATAAGTCAATGATCTCAGCTCCTACCGGTGGTGCAGAGAGCAAAGACTGCTGGTCCACACAGACAAGAACAGCAGAAGCCAGGAAGGTTAAACTTCCAGGCACCTTCATAGGAAAGAGATGTCTAACCTGTCTCCCTCCTGGAATGCTGAGCATGGATGTAGTTTACAACCTGTTGATCCTTTGCTGTCCAATGAGCCAGGCTGTGTGTGCGCCTGTCTCCCAGAATTTACATTTTACTTATCCAGGCTCCTTTTCCCTAAAACCTTGAATATTACTTCTAGGTATAAAACTCACTCTTGTGAGAGGTGTGTCATTTGTACTTTAAAGTGACTTCTATGCAATCTTAGGTCCAAATCCTGACTCCTACAGGGATTGTGTTTTTCTCAGTCATTCTCTAGAGAATTCTCCCTAGACCCTTATCTTGGGTATTGCTTCTAAGTCAATAAAAACTGATCTGTAAGGACAAAGTCACATGTACTTCGTAGAGAGTGTTCATAAAAACACATCTTAAGCATTTCTTTTCCCTTCTCTTCTCCCTATAGCCCAACTTGTTCGCTCATATGAGGGCATCAGATCTTATTACAGATAGGTTGTGAGCTACCATGTGGTTGCTGGGATTTGAACTCATGACCTCCGGAAGAACAGTCAGTGCTCTTAACTGCTGAGCCATCTCACCAGCCCTCTTAGACATTGTTGTACTCACCAGGATGAGTTGGTATCTGAAAATTTTTCCCAAAATTGTGCTATGCTTAGATACAGCAACATTAAGCGATGTCAGACTCTAAGAAGTCTTGGTCTGACACTGGTTCCCTAAATCAGGCTAAACTGAGCTTTATTTTTCCCCCTCTGGGATAATTTTCCCTGCTAGCTGTAAGACCTGTAGGGGCCTCCTGTTTAAACTTATGTGTCTCTTGCTGAAGCTGGTGGCTCTACAGCCAGGGCATGCTGAGCAGCCATCAGAGGCTAAGAGACAGACAGAGAGCAGATTCATTGCCAAGGCTGAAGGTTTCTGTACCTAAACTGGGTCCTTTTCCCTCTAGGAACTGTGGAACCAATATAAAGACTGAGTAGTGAGACATTTATTATTACCCAAGAACAGGAGACGTGGGAGATAAACTCCATAGTCAACTCTTGGTGTGTAGGAAGTTACAGAGGAAAGGAAATCAGGTTGGGGGGCTCAGAAAGGAGAGCCGTAGCATGGTTTTTTTTTTTTTTTTTTTTTTTGGTTTTTTGAGACAGGATTTCTCTGTGTAGTCCTGGCTGTCCTGGAACTCACTCTGTAGACCAGGCTAGCCTCAAACTCGGAAATCCGTCTGCCTCTGCCTCCCAAGTGCTGGGATTAAAGGCGTGCGCCACCACCGCCCAGCTCGTAGCATGCTTTTTTGAGAATGGGAGATTTGCAGAGAATTATGACGCCTCTCTTTCTCTCTCCTACCCCATCCCTCTCAGGGGTTCTTTCCAGATATAGCCTTGGAAATTGTTACTTGTTTTGGCAAAGGATGGTGTGTTCTCTAGCATGTAAAGAGGATTTATGATGAACTCACAGGGTGTCTAGTGGTTACTCTGTCAGCCATCTTAAATAGTAGTTCCTGATGGCTCACCTAAGGAGATAGGTACCCTGTCTTAGAAGAACGGGCTATGGGTGGACGCTCAACTGGGCACAGAGGCAGAACTCACACTAACACAGCCAGGAAGGACATATCTATTCTACACTGAACTTGGACTTCCCCCAAAATTGTAAGGGAATTAGTGGGTGTGGTGATCCAACACTTGGGAGACCGAGGCACGGGTCTCCCAAATGTTGGGAGGTCATCTGCATAGTGGTCCAGCTAAGGCCATATAGTAAGGCCCTGCTCTCAAAATAGAGTCTGGAGGATGTCTGCTCCATTAAGTAAGGACCAGGATTCAGTTCCCAGTACCCACACAGTGTCAAATACTCCATAACTCCAGTTCCAAGGGACCCAACACCTTGTTCTGACCTTTGTGGTACATATGTATACATGCAGCCAAAACACTCATAACACATAAAATAAATGTTAAAAACAAACAAACAAACAAAACCCACGAGAGCTTGCTGCTCAGGTCCCAGCTCAGGACTGGAGCTCAGGTCCCAGCACCCACATCAAGCAGCTCACAACCAACAGGGATCGGGTGCTTCTGGCCTTGGAGCTGCACTCATGATCAGAGGCAGGTACATACACATTTAAAAAAATATAAACCTGAAAGGTCTGTAAACTCATTCATTCCTTTCTCCTCTTGGCTTTTTTCTTTACAACTGGTTTGTGCCGTCGGTTGGGTGTAAGTCTCGTATCTATTATTACCTGCAAATTCCTGAGGCCTCGCCTTGGTGTATACACAATTGTGTTTGCACGGGGATTTGGAGAAAGACAGGCAGCACAAGACCCAGGGAACAGGGCCGTGCTGCCCCGACGGTGCAGGGTAAAAAGAACGCGGCGTTGAGGCATCTCTGCAGTGGAAGGGCAAGCCGCTGGCAGACGCGGTTGGGACTGGCCTTTCAGGGGCCAGCCACCCCTGGGCGTGGCACGGGGACTGAGCGCGCGGAAACCGCCCGCGCCACCACCACCGAGAGGCACCCCCCCCCCTTACATTCCTAGAGCGGCCACCAGCAGCCAGGTGGGCGCCGGCCTCCGAGGCCTTCTCAGTGCAGGCCGCCAGGGGGCAGCACAGCAGCCAGCGCGGCCCGACGTGGCGGGGCCTGCAGGAGCTTATGCAGTGTCCCAGGCCTAGGGAGGCCAGGGAGAAGATGCCGGGAGGAAGGACGTTTGGAATTTACACCATTAAAATTGGTTTAAATGTATAAAAAAATTATCTATTTACATTTATTGAAAATATAAACATAAAGCCCTATAAAATGCGGTTCGAGGATTAGAAAATACGATGGCTTTCTGGAACCTTGGCTCATCGTCTCTCTGTCGCACATGTGTTCGGGAGTCGAGAGGTTTCTTTAAAAGTCTTTGGAGGCAGAAGTGATGGGCTCTGAGGCCATCCTGGGGGTGGGCTTCTCTGGGAGTCTGGAGAGCTTGCCCCTTCTGGAAGGGGTTCGATGACTGAGGTTGGGAGATCTCTCCCCAGGGTCAGAGCTTCTGTTCATGCCTTAGAGAGGAGCCAGACAGCTAAGCCAGGCATTTGAAACGAGCTCCAGCGTCTGACTTATTTTGGATTGCAACAGTGTGTGCTCAGTCAGAAAGGTGGAGTGGGGTCCTTGGGATACGAAGACACACCACACCACCTCCCTTGGGTCTGGCTTTCAGTCTGCCTGGCTTGGATTCCTCATCAGACCTCTAGATACCCTTCTCTCACATACCAGGAATCCATTTGGAGGGTTTGGCAGGGGCCTCAGACTCTACTTAGTATGAAAGGCAATACTAAAATGAATGCACACCAAAAGGTAGTACCATTTAAAAGATTTAGGGTTTTTTGTTTTGTTTTGTTTATTGAGGCAGAATTTTGCTATAGCCCCAGCTGGCTGCCAATTGGCTATACAGTACATGCTGGCCTCGGCTTCCGAACACTGACACTGCAGTGCCACCACACATGGCTCTGGTTTGGGATTGTCTATAATTAAGAAAGTATTTCTGACTGAGAAGGTGGTGTTACATGGTGGTGTTGAGTACTTGGGAGGAAGAGGCAGGGTTCTGTAAGTTTGAGGCTAGCCTAGTCTACATAGCAAGTTCCAGACCAGTCAGGGCTACCCAGTGCGACCCTGTTTCAAAAAAATCTGTTCCTGGGCTGGAGAGATGGCTCAGTGGTTAAGAGCACTGACTGTACTTCCAGAGGTCCTGAGTTCAAATCCCAGCAACCACATGGTGGCTCACAACCATCTGTAATGAGATTTGATGCCTTCTTCTGGTGTGTCTGAAGACAGCTCCATATATAATAAATAAATAAATCTTTAAAAAAAAAAATCTGTTCCTGCAAGGCCAAGGTGCTATCATTGTTGATCTGTAGCATATTTATCCATGAGATTGATAAGCCTGGGTGTCAGACTCCAGAGCAAATACAAAATAAGTAAAAGCTATCCCCATTTGTGAGGAAATCAAACACATGATGGCCACTAAGTGCTGCCCCCAGAAAGTAACACTAATCTACTAATCCCAGGACAGCACAGCCCCTCCAGGATGCTTACAAGGAATGAGGAAAGGTTCCTGAATCTTCTGTGGTAAAGGCAGTGGGAGCATGTGCTGTAATCTTAACGCATCCTTTAAGGACATCTGTGCTGCCATTTCCAAAGCCTTCCAGGAATTCCTGGTGAGTTTTGGCTTCTGAGATTTTCCTGGTGAGTTTAACGGACTTACCATCTTCCGATAAGAATATCTGCCAAGCGAATGAAACCCTAAAGGAAATTAAAGTTAAGAAACTTTGCTCCATCCAAGAGTGAGGTAACTATGGCAAGTGCCACTGAATAAACATCCAGAGCCTGGTCTGAGACTGGAAAATATTAAGAAAAGTCCCAGGCACTTGGTCAGAACCTTGGGTGTAAAGCAAGCTTCTCCTTTGGTAGTTTCCTCACAGAAGCCCAGGCAGACAGTAGCCAGCAGGAAGGATGCCCCACCATTGAAATGGTTCTATTTAAACAAGGGATTTAGAGGCTGGAAACAAAAGTTTTGGAATACTAACAAAGTGTAGAAATTTTGAGCTGCAGATTTGGCAGCTCTTCATACGGTTGATAGAGCTTTGTGTCTTGAATCTGGTTGTTCTAACACTTGGGAGACGAGGCAGACGTCATCCTTCCACACACAGTAAGTTCTCCACCAACCTGTGCTTCATGAAACCCTGTCTTTAAAAGGGAGAGAAGCAGTAAGCAGGCTCTTCCTAGTGACACACTTCATGTTGACATCACAGGTACAGAAATGGCTACAAAGTTCTCATGCCAGACAGTAGCTAACACACATTTCTTCTGTCATGATTGGAAATGAAACTGACTAACAGGAAAATAAGTTGTTTGTTCACTTAAAAGTCTCCTCAGTAAGGAAAGCCCACTTGACCCTGTCACAGACACACTTGGCAGACGAAGAACCATCAGAGATCTTGGACTGTGGCAAAATGATAAGACCACTTTCTTAGTATAAGGATCTGAGTCTGACCCCGGCCCTTAGATTTTAAAATTTATAAACATAGTTTATGTGCAGGAAATTAGATTATGGGAGCCTATAATTTTTAATTACCCTTCATAGACAAAACAATGCCATAGTTTCAGTTATTTGTGTGTGTGTGTGTGTACATTGGTGGAGAACAGAGGACAACCTTCTAGAACAGGATTTTTTTGTATTTCCACTATGGAATCTGGGAGTTGGAGTTTGGTTTGTCAATCTTCCTGTTGAGACATGTAAAGTATTCCCACCCCCTTGTTTGCTTCTTTTTTCTTTCTTTCTTTCTTTCTTTCTTTCTTTCTTTCTTTCTTTCTTTCTTTTTTTTTTTTTTTTTTGAAGTTAGCTTAAATCCAGTCAGTTTTAATTCTTTGAGAGCATAGCTTTGGTATTTATATATCTTGTAAATAAAGGACAGGTTGAACGTTGGTCTTAAAATGACTGACCCAGGCCTAGTGGCATCTGTAATCCTAGTTACTCTGGAGGCTGTCAGGAACAACATAAGTTCAAAGTTTGGTTGTGTTAGTTTAGTATCCGTTCTTATTCATGTTGGGAGGGATGGTAGCACTATCCTGCAGCAGGCAAGGTGTGTGGCACTTTATTAGGTGCCTTTTTCTTATAGAAATCTCCTTCCCACAACGGCTGCTCTGGTCACTGCACAAAGGGCTTCTTAGGTGACAGACTCAGACAGAACCTCAGGTGGTGGGCTCTTGCTCACCTCAGTGTACAGTGTAGCCCACATCACTGTGCCATTATTTTGTCGAACATGCAAACTGGCAGTCTTCTCAGAGTCCTGTTTCAGTGAGTGGGCAGCACCTAATAGATCTCGGTCAGGGAGAAAAGTCCTGGCTGTCCAGTGCCGTGACAGGGCTGAAGATGCCCAGTGTTACCTGAGGTGTCTGTGAAAGTCAGAGGTGCCTTCTTTTATTAAACACCACCTGTACTGAAATAAGGAGGCATGACAGCAAGTTCTTTGGGGCTACACTTAAGTTAAATTTTGGCCATGTGAGTTTGATGGCTTGACTTCATCTGGTAGAAGAGACAGGGATAACAATTTCATAGCTTGTCATGGGATAAAACAGAAGCATTTGCCTTGCGCAAGACCTGGCAATGATAAGAGTCAATGAGTTAATTATACATTATTATCGTTATCCTTGATAAAATGCTGAGTGACGAGATCTCAGACCAGAGTTATTATGTAAAGCCACTATCAGTAGTATTAGGTTAAATTCTTTTCTTTCTTTCCTTTCTTCCTTTTCTTTCCTTTCTTTTCCTTTCTTTGATTCTGTGAGCCTGTAGCTGTCTATCCTTTGTCAGAAATAGAAGGGTTAAACTGTATATGTTTACTACAACATTTCAAGGCACCCAACTAGAAAGGATCAATTCAAGATTGATTTTGAAGACATTTTAATTTACAGGTTCCCACTATGAGAAATACAATGATTCTGCAGCCACGTCATTTCCCAGAAGGCTGATGCAGAGGCCTGGGCCTGACTCAGCGTTGCCCTGGCAACAGGAGGGCCTAGGGTGCCTCAGTCCCTGATTCCATATCTGAAGAGCTGCCACAGGGCACAGCAAGAACGGTCTCCTCTAGGCACCTGGCTGTTGAAAACTGCTCTCAGGAAGAATAGAGGAGGAAAATTGAAAATATAGCTTTTTTTTGTTAGTGATACCTGGGTTCTCTCCCTGAAGGCCAAGGCTTCTCTGGATCTCAAAGAGTCAGTTTCGAGAATGAAGACTAAAACTGCTCCCAGACTCCAAGCACTGTCAAGGCAGTTGGTTTCTCATATTTTTGTTTCCCTTTGGAGCTCAGAACATAGTAAGCTCTGTGAGGTTGTACAACCAAGCTCTGCTCCATATGCTCCCCTGCCCTCCTACACAAGAGCCTCTCAGATGATTGAGAAAACAACCCCTTGGTTACCTACTTAATGTCTCCTGCCAGGAAGTACTGTCTTGACATCTTGACTCATGACCTCCCATGCCCATTGCTACCCTCAGGACACTTGTCATCCTGACTCACACAGTCTAACCCCTTAACAGAGTCCTCTTACCTCAATTTCATTTTTAGTTAAAACTATCTGAGGTAATGGGGACAGCTAACGGACATCCTGGCTCTTATCTTTACAGCAATCTCCAGATCCCGGGAAAAGACCATTATGATCAAACCTGGGTTTGGGGGCTTAAGACTTGAGTTCAAATATGGACTGTAACTAGGCATGGGTGGTTCAGGTCTTTAATCCTAGAACCTGGAAGACAGAGGCAGGTGGATATCTATCAGTTCCAGGCCACTATGGTCTACATACCAAGTTCTAGACCAGCTAGAGAGCTATATAGTGACACTCTGGCAAACACAAAAACCAAACCAAACCAAACCAAATCTCTCTCTCTCTCTCTCTCTCTCTCTCTCTCTCTCTCTCTCACACACACACACACACACACACACACACACACACACACACACACTCAGAGTCATGAGTTTGAGACCAGCCTGGGTGAGAGTAAGATCCTGTCTCAAAACACTTAAATCCGAAAAGTAAACAAAAATCCTGGCTCCCCACTCCCTTCTTGTGATTCTGGGCTACATAAGCTCTCTACACCTCAAATTCTTCACCTAAAGTAGATGTGGGCTGGAGAGATAGCCCAGTGGTTATAAACACTGGCTATTTTTCTATATGGCCCAGGTTTGATTCCCACATACTGGTTTATACCCTTCAGTACTTCAGTCCCAGGTGATCCACACGCTCATGTGGTACACAGACATACATGCAGCCAAAACAGCCTTACTCTAAAGATAAAGGGAAAAAAATTAAGTGGATGGAACGGCACATAGCTTACTTAAGTATCTGAAGTCACATGTGGAAGGGCTTCAAGATAAGAAGCACACAAGAAGTGAGTTTCTCAATCTGGTGCCCATCCACATGGGGCCAATAACTCCAGGCAATTTAGAAATCTGAGTCTGTCTTGCTCCTGACTGTCACTGTCACAACAGGAGCACAAAGCAGCTGCTGGGTTGGGCTTAAATGTCCTCTCCTCACAATTGAAAGTGTTCTGCCTCTGCAGTCAATGCCCCGCACTGGCCTTCCGCCTGAGGAGCAGACTTCTCTAAAACTGCCACGACTCACCTTTCAGAAACAGAATTCCCTTCTGTTTGCTCCTGATACAGCACAAGTCTGAGGAACTTTGCTTTTTACTAAGACAACCTCCATCTCCCAGCTTTACCAAGTTGAAACATCATTGCATAAGTTAAAATGAAATCAGTAAGCTTTTGAATTCTTGGTTAAGACCACAAAGTCTGTGCTAGGTATTTTTTTTTCTTTGCTATTTAAGCCTCAAGACAATGTAATTTGACCTTGACTTAAATTAACAGATAAGGAAATGGATGTTAACTAAGGTGAAAAGCCCTAGGTTTTGACAGGATTTGGTTGAATTCCTTAAACAAACAAAGAAACAAACAAACAAACAAAAAAAAACAAAAAAAAAAACAAAACAAAAAACCAAAAACAACTAGGTTTCTGAGGAAGACTGGCTCTTGAACCTCTTCCTACTTGCTGTGTGTTTCAGACACTTGGTGGTTACGAAAAGAAGTCTCTTAACTTTGATTCTACATTAAACTGCATGCATGCTCTATTCTTGAGTCTGGGCACCTGAATCCAGATAAATAAAGACCATAGGTCACTATCAAACACCTCCAAAAGACCTTAGTCTTTCTCTGGAGTTTCAAATACCCTGGTGTTCAAAGGAACTATTTCCTCTGCTCTCCCTTGACCCCTCACCCACTTCCATCATTGGTAACCGCTCCCCATGGTACTTGGCTGGTTCTCCTGGCTATCTGACATGCTTCCCCCTCTCCCACTCTATCCACTGACATCATGTCCCTCTGCTGTTCAAGTGTCCAATGATTTCCGATACAATGTCTAATTTAAATTCCACAGCCATAAAGCACTGGGTCCAAGAGCCGCTCCATATCCCTGGTCCACTTCAAGCCAGCATGTAGACTGTTTGTCCTACAGAGCCTTCTCAGGCTTAGTGGGATTCACCATAGGCGCCTTCCTGTCACCCTTTAGATCTTAAGAACATCCTACAGATAAGTCCTTACACAGACATTCTCCCCATTCAACAGATCCAGTTCTGACTGTGCCACCTGCTGGGGGAGCCTTCGAGTCCATTCCTGCAGGGCAGTCTACCTTCTGCCTCACACTTGGTGTTTGCTGCACACTGATGTAATACCCAGGTTGGCACCTGCCCTAGATTTCTGCCTGGCTCTAGGGACCCGCCTACCTCCTTTCTTGGGCTGCTCTCTGCTATCCTACCATCATTCTGGAAATGTGCAAGTAAATGGCAAAGTTATGTCTTTTGTGCCTCAATTTATCTTTTTTAAAAAAATGTTTTACATATAAAGAGTGATATATTAGCTGGTGACGAGTTACAGTCACCTTAAAATCCACATTGGGTTACCTCTACCCTCCAAAAGTACCTTGACTCGCCCACTAAATAGTCCATCACTCGGTATGGCTAGCTTCCACAGGCTCTCCTCTTAGCCTCGTCTCTTTCTTCCATAAGCCTAGCTCAGGGACTCAGCCCACTGTCCCTTCTGATGACTCAAATCTTCTCTGGCTACCTCAGGTCCAAAGCAAGTGAAAGTAAACAGCTCATGATCACTGTAATAATATGCATGCAGTTCCTTCTGGAGATGGAGCAGAAGGGTGACAGGAAATGCACAAGTCACTGTACGTGTGTCCAACACATCCTCTCAGCAGCTTCAAATAGAGAAAAATGTCCTGGAGCTGGAGAGCTGGCTCTGTGCTTAAGAGCTCTGTGCTTATTACAATCTTGCAAGAGGACTGGAGTTTAATTCTCAGCACCTATTTTGGGTGGTTCACAACTGCCAATTAGTCCAGCTCCAGGGGCTCTGATATTTCTGCCCTCTGTGTACTTGTGTATACACACACACACACACACACACACACACACACATCCCCCACATGATTAAAAATAAAGGAAGAGGAGGAGGTGGTGGAAAAAGAGGAGGAAGAGAGGAAGGAGGAGGAGAGGAAAAGGAGGAGGAAAGAGAAGGGTAAGAAGAAGGAGAAGGAGGAGTCGGAGGAGGAGTCTGTCCTGATGGTGCTATTTGTGGCTGCTCCATAGACCATACTGGAGGCTCCCTCCCACTCCACTCCTCTGCCAGTGGCATTCCAAGCTCAACATGAAAGGATACGTCCCGTGGAAGCCCCCGACTTTTGCCATAGGATTTTTTCGGATCACTCTCAACCTGACCACCACTTTCTTCCTGATCACTCTGGTCAGTTGGGATTACCTACAATACCACAGCCCAGGAAGACAAGAAGGCACAGGAAGGCTGGCAGACAGGTACTTCTACCCTTCCCCAAATTTCTCTTCAAGTTGGTCAGCGTCCTTCCTTTTGATTTTATAATAAGCAGTACCTATTTCTCCTCCATCCAGCAGACAGTGAGTTTGAGAAACGAATTTGTTTGTCTGTTAGCTGATATTGGGCACACGTCCCTGGGTCACTTCAGCCCCTCCCCTTACAAACCAAACAAGAACAGCAAACAGGAAACGCTCGTCTTTTAAAAATTACTCTATTATTATCAAATAGAACCACAGTATCCAAAAGGTAATTAGAAAGTTCTATCCCCGACTAAATGGCCCTGCATCGCGCCTGTGAGTGGCTGGCAGCCAAATCACTGCCTCCGTGCAGATTGTTTTCATCCATTTTATTGTCAAGGAAATTAACAGCCTGATGGGGTTCCCCAGGCCCAAGCGCTCCCCCCTGGGGCCCTGGGGAAGCAGGCAACAAGCGACCTGGTCTCACTACCCCGTCCTGGGGAGAAGGGACGGGAGGGGAGGAGGGTTCACAGCAGAAGGGCTTTGGGCGCCCCGCTCCCGCCCGCTGAGCTCAGTCTGGGGGCAGCCGAGGTACCTGTCCCAGGGGCTTTAGACCCTTGCACCTGGCTGCGCATCTGGCCGGGGCAGGGGCGGGGCGCATGCTCACTCGCCCGTGTGGGTCCGTAAGTGGTACTTGAGAGACTGCTTGTAGCGGAAGCACTTGGCGCAGTGCGTGCAGGGGTAGGGCCGCTCGCCCGTGTGTGCTCGCTGATGCTCCAGCAGGTGATGCTTCTGTGTGAAGCGCTTGCCACACTCGGCGCAGTGGTACGGCCGCTCGCCCGTGTGGATGCGCCGGTGCTCCAGCAGGTGGTGCTTGCGGATGAAGCTTTTGCCGCACTCGGGGCAGGCATGCGGCCGCTCGCGCGAGTGCACGCGGCAGTGGTTGGTGAGTTTGGATTTCTCACTGAAGCTCTTCTCACACTCCGGGCACTTGAAGGGCCGCTCACCAGTATGAGTCCGCTGGTGGCGCAGTAGGTGCGACGGGCGGCTGAAGCTCTTGCCGCACAGACTACAAATGAAGGAGACTTCGTGCTTGCCTGCATGCACACGCTGGTGGATCACCAGGCTGATATGCAAGCGGAAACTCTTCTTGCATTCTGGGCACGTATAGGGCCTCTCGCCCGTGTGTGTGATCTGGTGCTTGGTCAGGCTTGACTTGTGGCTAAAGCTGCTGTCACACTCAGGGCACTTGTAGGGCTTAGGGCCGCCACCACTGCCTGAGCTGGGTGATTTGGGACGTGGCTTGAGTGAGTGCTTGGGATTGAAGGCTGACCCGCGCTCGCGCTCAGGGGAGGCATAGCCACTGCGTACCCGGTGGATGCGCTGGTGCAGCGTGAGTTGCTGCTTGTGGCGGAAGCTGATCTCACACTCGGCACACTCATAGGGTCCTTCCTTGATGTGGTTACGCTGGTGGATGATGAGGTTAATCTTCAGCCGAAAGCTTTTGCCACACTCCATGCAAGTGAAGGGCCGCTCACCACGCCTGTTCCGCTGTTGCTGGCTGGAGTTCCCACGGTTTTCACCCAGATGCCGCTCACCGTGCCCATGCCCGTGCCCATGCGTATGCCCATGAATGCTAGGTGCCAGCCTCTTCACTGCTGGGTTACCCAACTGCAGTGGTGGGGGGCTTTCCTCGCCCTCGGGGGACATCTCCCCAGGAAGGGGGGTCTGGTACATACTGGCCTCGTACCTCCCGGACAGCTGCCCAAGGGACTGCAAGTGCTGTGGCAGCTCATCCTCCTCTTCCTCTTCCTCATCCTCCTCCTGCTCCTCTGTCTTTATCACGATCCCTTCTGCTCCAAGGTTAGAAAGAAAGCATTTAGCTGTTGTCTAGAACACCCTTAGCCTGGATAAGTACAACACGGCTTCAACCTCACCGACAGACTTTGAGCTACACAAACTCACACACACGTAGATACATGTATTTGTCCACATTCCTCCATTAGGGAAATCTAGTTTCCTGTCCCATGATTCCTACCATCAGACAACTAGTCATGAAACCCAGAGCTTAACAGGGCTCTTGGGGAAGCAGCAGGGGAGACGGCTTCTCAGAAAACCAACCTCAAAACCACCACACCTTGCCTGAGCTCATTATTTTCATGGACTCAAGTTTGTGAGCCAGAGCAGTCCCACTTTTCTTTTTGGAGCACCTGGGGGCTGAGTGTCTGCCAGTGGGCTCTCTGAGCAGTGCTGACTCATCATCTTCTCCCTCTGCGTTGCTCTTCCGGCCTAGGCCACCCGGGGTTTTCTCCTCAGGCCTTTATTCACCCACCTCTATCATTTCTTCCCCACTACTTCTCACTCTCTGTATTCCTCTGTGATCCTGACCTGTGAGTGACATTCGATACCAACTGAGATTCTCTTTGGTGGGACTCAGGCTCTGGCCTTTTGTGGCAACTTGAAACTGTAGATCTCACTGTGCAGCCAGGAACACCAGCCTAACGGCTTCCTTCAGAGTGCAGTACCATGCAAGCCCGACTGGTGGGTCCCCCTTACTGCTGAGCCTCATTCGAGTTGCCCAGGGGCCCCTGAGAACCTGAGCAACTTCTGACTCACTTCAATTTCTTCAGGTGCTTTGTAGTCAGTTATCTGGCATTTCCTAACCAGTGTTAATTGGAGGGTTTTTTGGGTCTCTCTATGTAGCCCGGGCTGGTATTTCTGGACACTTGCCTTTTGAGTGCTGGGATTAATGGTGTGTGGCACCAAGCTCAGATACTTTTTGGTTTTTGAGAATTAAAACATTTCTTCCTTCCCCTTCCCCCCTCCAAGCCCTCCTTGCTCTCTTTCAAATTCATAGCTTCCATTTAAGTTGTGATTATATACATATACACGTGTGTCTGCGTGTATATTCTGAAATATAACCTCCTCAATCTGGATAATATTAAATGTATAACTCATCATGTGGTATGCCAGATTTTTAAAAATTATCTTTCAACTGTGAATCTGTGTATGGCTATGTATATATACAAGTGCAGGAGGCCATGAGCTAGCAGACGCCCTGGAGCTGGAGTTAGTTACAAGCGATTTTGAGCTGCCTGATGTGGATGCTGGGACCTGAATTCTGTCCTTTATAAGAATAGTGTATAATTGCCGGGCGGTGGTGGCTCACGCCTTTAATCCCAGCACTTGGGAGGCAGAGGCAGGCGGATTTCTGAGTTCAAGGCTAGCCTGATCTACAGAGTGAGTCCCAGGACAGCCATGGCTATACAGAGAAACCCTGTCTCGAAAAAAACAAAAACAAAAACAAGAATAGTGTATACTCTTAGTCATTGGGCCACATCCCCAGCCTGTTTCTGAATTCTAACAAAATCTGTTCTAGAGCATTTTAACCTGTCCTCTTAACCTGAGCACAGCACTGCAAGAGGACCAAGTCAAGCAAGTATGACCACATTTCACAGCCCAAGCCCAGAAATCAAAGGACATTTCTAAGTAAAGTGACAGGTCACAGGCCATCTGGTTTAGACGGGCACACTAAAACTAGCAATGCCTATGGCATGACAGAGCTCATAGTTTTTATTCAGTTTGTGTGTGTGTGTGTGTGTGTGTGTGTATGTGTATGTGTATGTGTGTGTGTTTTAGAGACAGAGTTTTTCTGTAGCTCTGGCTGTCCTGTGTAGATCAGGTTGGCCTCAAACTCAGAGATCCACCTGCCTCTGCCTCCCAAGTGCTGGGATTAAAGGGCTGGGCCACCACGGCCTGTCTTGTTCAGTTTTTTGTTTTATTTTGCTGACTTCTCAGGCACACATACTGTAGCACCTGTAAAGCAGAGGATCTCAATATGTGGGCTACGACCCCTTTGGGGGTCAAACCACCCTTTCACCCTTGCCCAAGAGCATCAGAAAACATAGATATTTATGTTAGGATTCATAACAGTGGCAAAATTACAGTTAAGAAGTAGCAACAAAAATAACTGTACGGCTGGGGTCAGCACGACCTGAGGAACTGTATTAGAGGTGACAGTGTCAGGATGAACTGCAGTGTTTAATGGCAACACAGGTGCGTCAAGTGGGCTGTTGTCACAGCAGCCTTTGTGCGCTCATCTAAATGCAAGGAATTTGGTCCTCATCACTTGACCAAGGTTGCCATGAGATTTTTATTAGCTGAAAATGTACCAACTATAGCCATGTGGGGAGGGTACAAGCTTGTACTCCCAGCACTTGGGAGGCTGAAGCAGGAGGATCAAGAATAAAGCCGATCTAAGCTAGAGCTGGAAACTTTGGGTCTGAAAAATAAATGAACCACAAACATCCAGCCAAACAGTAAGAACTGGAACAGCAGAAGCTGTCATGAAGGATGTCCCAGGATCAGCATCAAGTGCTTTGCTACAATGCTGTCCCCTCACGGGGACCGGAATGAGGACACAGGATTACGGAGCTAACGACTAGAGTCTACAAAAGAAGGATAAGAGTCTTATTTTTTTAGTTTAAAAGGAAAACCCCAGGGCAGGCAGGCTGTCAGTCTTAGCATCTGCTCGGAGAGGGGTGAGGGTGGAGGCTGAGGGAAGCTGTGCTATCTGTCTTAGGCTGGCACGGAATGGAGAGAGGTGAGCTCTAGAGAAAGCATACCCAGGCTCTGGCCAGTTGCAGAAGACGGACAGGGAAGTGAAAGGGAAGAATTAACCCTTTCTAGGCTGAGACTCAGACTGGCAGGCAGAGCCAGCAGACCCTCGCAGCAGCAGCTCATAAGGACCACTCAGAGCTATTTTTTAAGAATCATGTTTTTCTTGCAGGGTGTAAGCACAAAGCTTTATTCTCAGCACCCAGGAGGCTAGCTTGGGCTTCTTAGTTAGACTGTCTCAAAACAGACACAGCCACCTAAACAAAGCAAACGGAAAGCAGCAAACTCCAAACTCACAATGGTGCTGCTCTGAGAGACGGCAACTGGAGCTCTGCCTCCACCTGTATGACCATGGATGTGGTTCTGACCTCACTGCCTTTGAATTCTTGTTTGAGCCAATCTTGAGCAGAACAACTTCTTTGCTTGGGAGATTCTAATAAATTCTGAGTTTATTAGGCCCTCGGCAGCCCCGCCCACCAGAGCTTACCCGTGCAGTTCCTCTGCTGCCCCAGCATCTGCTTGAGCTCACTGAACTCGCTGGAGCCCTCAGTGCACTCCTCCAGCGCGTTCTCTTGGTCCTGCATGTCCAGGTCGGGCTGCTCTCCACAGGGGTCACCCAGCTCTGAGTCCTGAAAGCCGTGCTCCTCCACTTGTCCCATCAGTGGCTCTGGTGTCTCCAGACCTTCCGAGCCTTCATCGTTGGTCTGCACCTCGATCTTGATCACGATGCCATCATGTGCTGGGGAAGGTGAGGACACACAGAGCAGTCATGGCACAGCCCCAGGGTTCTACAGTCCTAGCATTTACATTCCAACTGGTCTTTTTTAAAAGAGACCCTAAAAAATACAATAAAGTTAATGGTGAGCAGAAAGAATTTTCCGGACACTTGTAGTCTTGAATGCTAATACAAATTGGAGTCAAGTTACAATAGATTAAAACTTTATTCTCTACAATTGTTTAAAAATCATTTTACTTTCCAAGCCAGGCAGCCAAAACCCAGTGACCCTCTTGTCGGTGTGTTCATGTACCAAAGACCATGAAAGGTGAGCTGTCTCCTCACTCTGGCCTGCTTCTGAGAGGCGCACGTGCAGAAGGCCCTTCTTGTAGACCACAACATTTTCCCAGCATGTTGCATGGCTGTGAGAGGGGTGTTTGGGTTTTGTCTGTTAGACAGAACACCATGATATACATGGCTGCATTTTCTTGTTCAAGTCTATAGATCAACTTCAGGCGGGCTTTATAGATACAGCATCATTCTGCACAATGGTGACATAATACATGTTTTTGCTTTTCAGTGCCATCTTTTTTTCTCTAATAATTAGTTTTCTCCTCTCATTTCTCCATTAGGACCATGAAGATAACTCTAGTAATTAACCAAAATTGCTTCCATGTTTATATAGATATATTCATATCAGCATACATACACTTATTTTTTTCTTGGGTCACTATTGAGGTAAAATAAAACAGCCTCTTTTCCTCCTCGGTGATCAAATATAGAAATTCCTGTAAGATGATTTCCTATGGTGCTAACTACTCTTTAAAATGATGAAAATGTCATATCCTGTGGCTCATGCTGTAATTTATTGTTATTCCCAAATGTAAAGCCTTTGGGTTCTCATCTTTTACTGTAGTAAACAATACTACAACATCTGTTTCCACCCCCAATTATAAAAGTGTTTCATTTCTATGAGTTGCTCAGCAATGTGACTACAGAATCCAGAGGTTAAGTATTTTTAATTTTGGTGGATGTTACAGATTGCTTTTCAATAAGGCTATGAGAGCTTGCCCTTCCACTAGGCTGTAGAAGAGAGCCCTCCTCCACACCCCTGACAACACAGTCTGAAAAGGCTCATTTTTTTCAACAAATGTAAGAAGTGGTAACTTAGACTTTGATTCTGTTTCTTTCTTTGTTTTGTTTTCACTACATAGCCCTGGCTGGCCTGGAATTCAGAGATCTGCCTGCCTCTGCCTCCTGAATGCTAGGATTACAGGCATGTACTAACATGTCTGGCTGATTCTATTTCTTGGAGAGGAAAGTTTGAATATTATTTGCTTTACCTATTGGTCCTTTAGAATGATTTTGTGTCGTGAGTACCACCTATCTTTTTTTTCCCCCTAGAGATAAGCTTAGTGATACATCCTTGCCCTTGGGAGGTGGAGGCAGGAGGATCAAGAGTACAAGGTCACCCTTAGCGGTGTTCTTAAGTGCTGCGCTGTCTCTCTAGCTCTTGTGTTTTACTTTTGAGAGATGCTCCTGTTAAATTTTCCATGCTGTCTTGAACTCACTCCAACTGAGTCAGGTCTTAAATCTGTGACCTCAGCCTTCCAAACTACCAGTCCTGGTGGTCTGGGTATGTTTTGAGTATTTCTTTTTTTTTTTTTTTTTTGGTTTTTCGAGACAGGGTTTCTCTGTATAGCCCGGGCTGTCCTGGAACTCACTCTGTAGACCAGGCTGGCCTCGAACTCAGAAATCCGCCTGCCTCTGCCTCCCGAGTGCTGGGATTAAAGGCGTGCGCCACCACTGCCCGGCGTTTTGAGTATTTCTAAAGGTTCACATGCAGTGAGTTTGGTTGTATGTAGTGGGTCTGAGATGGAGGGGTATTAAGACAGCTAGACTGGGGGCATAGCTCTGTGAAGGCAGTGATGCTAGCTTAGTCAGAACTTTCTCTTTCTCTCATCATCAGGATGCATCTGCCATGCTATGATGTAGCTGGGACTTCTGAGAGTAATGAGGTGGCTCCAAGCTCTTGGAAGGTAAAACTGTAAGCTAAACAGACTTGCTTTCTTTACTAGCTTCAAGGTCTTACTCTGAAGCTCAGGCTAATCTGGAACTCAGTTGCCCAGGCTGACCTCTAATTTTGATTTTCTCCACATTTAGCTCCCAAGTAATGGGAATATAGGGGTACATCACAAATGCACAACAAAACTATTTTCTGTATAAATTACCAATTTGGGGGTAGTTTGTTAGAGCAACACAAAACAGATTTTAAAACTCCGCCTTCTCCAATCTCTCCTCCAATCCTCCCTCCTTCAACTTCCGTCCACTCGTGCTGCTTGTTTTTATCCTGCAAGTCCCACGGTTGTGCCTCTTTATCCTGTCTTCAAGCCTATATTACATTATTACATCACCCCAGAAACATGACTTCTCTAATTGCATAAACTCCTGATTACTTGTTTATTCTCTAAAACGAAATTTCAAAATTATGGTCTCTCTGGACCTTTGTGAATAAATACATAGGCAAGCTGGGTCACCACTGTAATCCTAGCACTTGGGACGCTGGGGCAGGAGGGCTGTTACAAGCTTGAGATCAGCCTGGGATACAGTCATCCAAAGTGGGATTGGAAACAGAGGCTCAAAGAGGAAATGGAGCAAGCATCCCAGCTTATCATGATAAACAGCCATCCAATATGGAAAACGAAACACTTTGGAAATGAATCTCTTCTGAGGATAGGCAGAAGCTTTTCTCAGTTAGCTCACTTGGTAGAGAATGAATTCACACTCTTACTGTCTACAGACAGATCAGAGTCAGGCCTACTCTGTTTTTCATTTTTAAAGATGCAGGTCCTGGAGAACTTCATTTATAGTGGTATGTGGATAGGCTGCAGCATGTGGAGTTAGGAAACACCACTTGATTCTTTGAACTTACCCTGAATTACATGCTACAAAAATCATGTGGTTAACATATCATCAACCATTCGTTGACAACTATATTCTTTTAATTTTGATGAAAATAAAATATTGCAAAAAACCTAACCTGCAATAGGACTGCCATACAGGTCCAAGAGCAATGGCCTTCTGGACATGTCCTCTGGCAGTTTGGATGATCTGGGTGGTGACCCAGAGGGTTACACCTCAGAAATATCCATTTAAGACTGGTAAGACAGGGGGTGCCCTCTCGATTCTTGGGGTCCTTGGGATAGAACCTGGGATCACATGGAAACCAGACATATCTATCACTAAGCTGTGCTCTCAGCCTGCACTTTACTTTTTAAATTTTGAGACATACACCTTACATGTGAAAAGGAAATCATACTAGTTCTGTATTAGAAAAAAGCCAGGGTATGTAAACTTTACAACTGACTGTGAGCTGAGGCCCAGGCTGTCTGCAGACCTTGGAGGCCTCAGATGCTCCTGTGAGAGTCTAGATGGTCAGTCACACAAACCACTAAGTGCTCTAGGTTCACATCAACCATAAGCTTCTGCTGTTAAAAGTTTTTGCTATATAGCCCAGGCTGGTCACCTGTAGCCCAGGCTGGCCACCTAAACTTCAGGTTCTCTTGCCACAGCATCACAAGTGCTGGGATTACAGGTCTGTGTTGCTATGCCAATACTTTTTGTTATTTTATCATGGTTATCTGTGTGCATGCTCTTGTGCAGACACAAGCTGACAGACAATAAGCAGAGGTAGGATTAGAAGGTGGGACATCTGGGAAAGAGTCAGGCTCGGGAAGATTTGCCACTGAGACTTAGAAGAAGTCAGGAGTATGAAACTGAGGAGAGGTAACTAACCAGCCACATGGCATACATAGAACAGTATAAATGAATTATTATAAATTAAGAGCTAGTTGGGGAGCAAGCCTAGCCTAAGGCCATAAGCATTCCTAAATAAGTATCCATGTCATTATTCCGGAACTGAGCCGAACACAGAGAAAGACCAAATAGCTGCATCATTTAATCTGTGAGGACCTAGGTGGGGGTCCTCTGTGGAAGCCTTCCTGCCTCTGTGTCCCAACGGTTGGGACACATGTGTCACTGTACCTGTCTATGACTGATTTTCAATCGCTGTAATCACTTTTCATAAAAACTGTTATGAAACAGAAAACCTCAATCCTATGAGCTGACTTTGAGTATATAAAGGACTACTTGCTAATGAAGCTTATGTAGGGTTATACTTGGAGAAACTTAGTTAAAAATTCCTTAGTATTTTTTTTTTTGTTTTGTTTTGTTCTTTAGGAGAAAAATTTGTTTATATTTCAAATATTTTGAGGTTTTTTGGGGGTGGCAGAAATAAGGATTAAATCTAGAGACTTTCGTGTCTGAGTTCTGATCTGTAACCTCGGCCCTCTTCTTATTTAGAGACACGGTTTCTCTGGAGCCCTGGCTAAACTGGAATTCACTATATAGACCAGACTGGACTTGAATTCACAGAGACCTGCCTGCCAGCTTTCTAGGTGCTGAGACTAAAGGTGTGTACCACTGAACCCTGCTCCTCTTTTACTTTTGAGATAGCCACTAAGTTGCCTAGCCTAGCCTTGAACTCCAATTCCCTCATCTTCCTAATTAACTTCTAACAGTTTTTAGGAAATCCACAGGCCTAAGTACTGTGTTCTTAGTATTTGAGCATTGAGTAAAATGCCCCAATATTTCTGTGGTTGATGTGAAACCCAGATACCATAATGAAAATGATTAATTTATCTCAATACATTAAAACTTGAAATGGTTGGGCTGGAGAGATGGCTCAGTGGTTAAGAGCACTGACTGTACTTCCAGAGGTCCTGAGTTCAAATCCCAGCAACCACATGGTGGCTCACAACCATCTGTAATGAGATCTGATGCCCTCTTCTGGTGTGTCTGAAGACAGCTACAGTGTATTCATATATAATAAATAAATAAAAAAAATAAAAAAAAAATAAAAAAAACTTGAAATGGTTGTAACACAAATATTATACTATATACAAAAGTGCCCCAAAACTAGGGAAATCTTTTTTATAGATATGACAGATAAGAGATAATACTTTTGGTTTTGTTTGTTTTTTGAGAGAGGTCTAACTATGTAGTCCAGCCTGGACCTCACAGAGATCTGTTTTGTTTGTTTGTTTGTTTTTGTTTTTTGAGACAGGTTTTCTCTGTGTAGTCCTGGCTGTCCTGGAACTCACTCTGTAGACCAGGTTGGCCTCAAACTCAGAAATCCACCTGCCTCTGCCTCCCAAGTGCTGGGATTAAAGATGTGCGCCACCACTGCCCCGCACAGAGATCTGTTTACCTCAGTCTTACACTGCGGGATAGGTATGTACCACCTTGTCTAGCATGTCATTAATTTTTAAAGAACCACCACGCCCAGCATAGTTTTTAGAACCTAGCACAGTAGCAAGTGGGAGAGGTAGAGGCAGTAGGATCAGGAGTTCAAGGTCAGCCTGGGAGCTATAAGAGAATAAGACACAAAGGCGAGATTGCATGAGTACCACTCTTCTGTTTATACCAGTGGTTCTCAAGCTGTGGGTCACGACCTCTCTGGGGTCGAATGACCCTTTCACAGACATCAGCTATCAGATAGCTATATTATAATTCATAACATTAGCAAAATTACAGTTATGGAGCAGCAACAAAATAATTTTATGATGGGGGGGCGTCACCACAACATGAGAAACTGTATTAAAGGGTCGTAGCATTAGGAAGGTTGAGAAGCACTGGTTTATACCCATAGCTCCTACAAAGCACACAAAGCTAGAAACCGATTATTGGCCAGGGCATATGGTATTATTCTCACACTTAGATGAAGATAAATAGCCTGGGACAGTAGTCGAAGGGCGTGTAAATGTTTGTATGTGGATATCCTTTGATCTAGAAAATCTGTTCCAGAAAGTTTTAGATCACTGCAGGGATCTACTTCTAATGGTCTTTACTGATGCACTAAAACTCGTGAGCCCTGTAGAGAGAACATCTTGTGTACTGTACGAATGCATCACCTGTCAATTAAAAAGTCTATGGCCTATGGCTTAGAGAGGAAATAGAAGGTGGGACAAAAGGGAGGCAGAAAGGATTCTGGGATAGAGCGAGTCTCAAGAGATCCACCCAGGAAGATGTGAGGTGGGTGCATGGTACCTGAGCTCAGGTAACCAGCCACTTGGCAGACTGTAGATTAAAATAAATGGGATATTTTAATCTATATCTAGTGAGAGAAGAGCCTAGGTAGATGGCCAAGGTATTTGTAAATATAGTTGAGTCTGAGTCTTATTTCTGGGAGCATGGGGCTGGGAGGAAGAACCAGACCTAACTTCTACAGGCCAGGAGATGGCTAAACAGTTAGAGTGCTTGCTATGAAAGTAACCGCTTGGATCCCTGGAAACTGTGCAAATGCTAGCTGGGTATAATGGCCCACCTGTAATCCCAGCATAAGGCAGGCAGTGACGGGGTGTCCAGACTAGTCACATCAGCAGAGACCCTGCCTCGACATATAATGTGGAGAGCAAGCGACTGAGAAACTCTTGATGTCGCACACAGACAGAGGAACTCGCACGCACACTACACACGCATACATAAAAAACTTAATTAGACTAAAACAAGACTTGGGTTCCTTCTGATCAACAGATTCCACATCCCCAAATCTTCCAGCTTGCTCTTTACAGACCAATCAATTCCTGTCTACACCATTAACATTTAAAGTCCCAATGACAAGTGCCTCCAGTTCAGCGCTGTGCTTCTAAACTCTGGACTTTATTCAACAGTTTTCTCCTTAGTGTCTTGCTGGGATCTCAACCCACATGAGCTCACAGGTGCATTGTTACTGGTTCCCTTCATCTGAGCCTCAAGCCCATCTTACTTGAAGTTGGGATTCACCCTTTACTCCCTCCACTCACATCCACCAGTCACCAAGTGTTTCTTGGTCAACAGCCAGTACATATCTTGCAAATAGCCATGGCTCCCACCGGGCTGTGCCGAGGCCTCACAGCGCTGCTGTCTACTAGTTTCCCGTATCTTCCCTTCAACCAGTTCTTTGAGGATCAAAGAACGTATTTGTTATTTAGGTCTTTACTAAAATTTCCATGTTCCAAGATCTGCCTTCTTTATTAAACGTTTTTACTATACTTTTGTGCTGTGTATGTGTACGTGTTCATGCATACTGTAATATGCATGCTGAGGCCAGAGGACTTGTTGAAGTTGGCTCTCTCCTTCTATCATGTGCATCCTGGGGACTGAAATCAGCCGCTCACGCTTGGCAGGGCCTTTACCTGTTGAGTCATCCTGTCAATCTGTATG
This sequence comes from Grammomys surdaster, assembly GCF_004785775.1. Taxonomy (NCBI): domain Eukaryota; kingdom Metazoa; phylum Chordata; class Mammalia; order Rodentia; family Muridae; genus Grammomys; species Grammomys surdaster. The sequence continues at coordinate 175,843 of NW_021619686.1, read as the reverse complement.
ATGCACTTTCTGACCTCCCAAGCTCAGCAAAGCCTCCTGTATTTTGTCTTGCAATCCGGCTGCTTCTTGTCACAGCCTGATTAGAGGAGGTTAAGACTTGTTTTACTCATGTGTGCATCTGTGTGCATACAGATTATGTGCACAAGTCCTGCTCATGAAGATGCTTGAGGAGGTCCAAGGGCAATAGATCCTAGAGCTGGAATAACAGGCAGTTGTGAACTACCTGATATGGGTGTTGGAAACGGAATCTGGGTCCTCTGCAAGAGCTGTACATGCTAATGACTGAGTCATCTCTCCAGGCCAGGGACTGTTTTCATACAGTGTGGCTGTGGCTGACAGTGGTCTTCTCTACTGGAGGACGTAAGCCTAAGTGTGAGCAAGAACCTCTTGGGAACACAGCTATTGACAGAATGCCTTGCTATAGGAAACATCTGATGAATTAAATAATGGAGAAACAAGTAAATTTATGGCATAAAATCCTTCATAATGTGACATCAGAGGTGACAGAGTATGCCATATTAAAATATGATATACATAGTATGTTTTAAACTATATTTTAGATTCTGTTCAATGTTTTCAGACTCTCAAAGGACATTATTAGGTCAAATGTATTAATGTTTTGAAATATTTAAAACATATATATATGAGAACATACATTTCTGTTATGGCTTCTGGCTTGTGTACACAGGGGAAGGAAGCAAATGCACGGACACAGATAGATGACAAGCACTCTGAGTAGCTTCAGTCACGTGTTAATTAATATCTGAACTCTGTTCGGATCTCTTAGGGACCCAAAGCACTGAATGAATTTATTGAGGCAATTCATTAAAACTGTTATTCTTGATATATGTGGAACTAGCAAAGTTCTCAGTTTTCTAGATGCCCCTGCTTGGTATTGCACTTCTGGGTCTGGTTCAGGGCTGCCTCTACCACCTTCTTGCTAGGGAAAAGACACTGGACAGATAACTCCATTATGTAGAAGATTGATGCTTACAGTCACTAAAGTAGCAATGGTTTGGCTAAATACTCTATGGCACAGTAGTCCCATGGTACCTGTCCTCCTGACTGATGCCACCTCCCAGGGTCAGAAATGTTAAGTCCAGCAAGTGACACAATTCAGCAATATCAGAAGTCTCTATGAGGCCACATGCCTCTGCAGAAGTGCAGGCTATGGACATATATATGCCAGACTAAACCCAACTCAGTACAAAGTGGGCTTGGTCATTTACTGTTTACTTTGAATCCTATTCAAGCACAGCCCCTGGATATCAAAGTAGCTGGAGCAGCAGCCATATTTCAGGGTTTGGCCATAAAGCATCTCTGCAATTCTCACCTCCACCCCACCTGTCTCTGAGTTCTTCCATGCTGAATCTCTCTATTTCCACCTATTTCTTGTTTTCAATGTGGCCACTTAAACCTTTAAGGTAAAGATTTTCCTCCAACCAAAAAGTACCTCTAGAAAAACCCCCTCAACCTCATCTACTTTCAAATTCATCATCTGTGGTACTGAACTGGGGTACGCCTCAGCCCTCTATTTGATATTTGGCACTGAAGTACCCGTGTACCCAGGCATTCATGGACTACCCTCTCTGAACATGTGAGTCCAAACAAACTTCTTGCCTTGGGTTGTTTCTGAGCTAATACAGTCTTCGAATCAATGACATGAAATCACGTCTGTCTGTTGGGCTTTAGTTGAGTTCCCCAGCAGGGTCATCTCTTTTCTGCAATCAACAGGATCCCTAATGATATGCTATTATTCTCGAATGTTACATATATCCACCAAGGACAAAGACATGTTTCCATCAAAAAATAAGGCAAGTGATGCAAGTCCAAAGGAAAATCCCCAAGGAGAGCCTACAAAACAGATGTACCAAGACAGCACTCACAATGACTGTGTGCGGGCTACTGCTCCAACCACTGTGACGAGGACACTGGCTCTAGCTGTATTTATTGAGCCACTGTGACATGCCAATCTCCTTGATGCCAGGCCCTTGATACCTGGTAGTATATGTATGTAGGTCATGAGACCTATCTCCTGATCCCATTTAACTGCCCCAAGCAGGCCTGCTGGAGTCCCATGCTGCAGGGAGCTTCTAGTCAAGGCCATGCCTGTCCTCTATTCTGCAGGAACATGGCCCTTCTATGGGAAGTCTAGGAGGTAAGAGCATAACACAAGAATAAGTATTCTCTGTGTTTCTTCCTGCAAAAAGGATGATAATAATGGGTCATATCAACAAATAAAAACAGAAACAAAACAAAAAACCACAAGACAATGAACTTTATGAATTCCCACTTATCAGCTACCTGGGCTACTGGTGATCACAGGAAACTTAACTACCTGCAGGCCTCCTCGCTGCATAGCTTGATACTGTATCAGCCTTCAGGTCCTCTCTGGACCTCAGCAGTGCTCCATATTGGAGCTGTCTGAATACTGAAAGACTCAGGATACAGGGCCCTGGGCCACCCATCTGCCACTCACCAGCACTGGGATCTGTGGGCGTCTCACCCTCCTCAGAGTCCTCTTGCTCCTGCATGGCTGGCCTCTCTCCACGCTCCATCTGTGACATGAGGTCTGGTTTGGATATTGCATAGTCTGGGCAGAAGGAAGGAAAGAAAATGATCTGTGTATGAGGGAGCACTGTATGCTGTAAGGGATCAGCCGTGGGGACGTGGCCCCGAATGGCCTCTTTGCTGGAGGACTGGCTATGCTGACAAAGAAAAGCACATATTCAACCTCTTTCTCCAGGGCCCGCTAGGTGTGTGTCTCAGGCTGCTGGCAGACACTGAAACTTGCACAGAGCTTCATGACAAAGTTGAAATTGTATGAAGTAAAAACTTAATCCTGATAAAGTATAAACTCCATAAAACAAAATACTGATAAGAATTCCTTATATTAAAAAGGATTGCCAAGCATGGCAGCTCATGCCTGCAACACCAGCACTTGGGAAGAAGAGAGAGAACTTCTGTGAATCCAATGCCAACTTGGGCCACAGATTGAAATCTGTTCCAAAAAACAGGAGTTCAGATGTGGTGGCACACACCCTTATCTCAGCACTGGGGAAGCAGAGGGAGGCAGAGCTCCACAAGTTCAAGATTAGTCTGGGCTACTTAGTAACTTTCTGGCTGGCCAAGGCTACATAGTAAGACACTGTCTCAAAAAAAAAAAAATAAAACAAAAACAGAAAAAAAGAGAAAAAAAAGATAGGAGCAGGCATGTAGCTTCCTGACAGGGTATGTCCTTAACACGTATGGGACCTGAGGGTCAATCCTTAATACTCCTCAAAAAGTTTATAGTTATTTTGAAATAAAAAGATGAGGAAATATTAGAAACATACATATTCATGACATATAGTAAATGGTTAATATCCATAATTATATAAAAACAACCTTTATAATCAGTAAAAAAATAATAGCAAAAGTATTATTAGGTAATTCGTAGGACTAGTAATTATGTAAAACAGATGCACAAGTTTACTAATCACCCAAGAAATACATTCAGATAAAAATAGTACCATCTCTTTCATCTATCAAAAGGACAAACATTGCTTAGACTAAGTACTCGGGGTGTAGGGACATCAGGAATTCACGGTCAGCGCATTTGAGGCCAGGCCCGGTTTCACTATCTTGTCTCAGAAAAACAAAATAAAACAAACACAATGATACTAAGATGGAATAAATGAAGGTATGGAGAAACAGTATTCTCATGTACATGCCGACAAGACACTGGTTCAGCTGTTTTGGGTGGGGGGCTCCACAGCCCACTCCACGTCTGTCCTGTCGCACACTGGGTCACTGCACAGACAGTGAGGGGCTGTTTATCACAACATTCTGCAGTGAGAGACAGAAGCACCCATGGATCAGCAGCAGAATGGTCAAAAGCCAGAGTTCAGGGGGTCAAAGAGAAAGGTCAGGGGTTAAGAACACTTGTTTCTCTTGTACACATGGTGGCTAACAAACACCTGTAACTCCAGTTACAGGGGACCCAACACCCTCTTCTGGTCTCCATAGGCGTTAGGTGTGCATGTGATACACATGTAACATTCATACATATAACATTAAAAAATAAAAAACAAAAACAAAGTTTGCCCGGATACTGTACTTTCTTTCCAAGGGCTGTGGCCTATGGGTGCTGATAAAGGCCCCCTGGTCTAACATGAGGAACTGTAAGTGAATGCCTTGTACAAACTCCATACTGCATGTATCATAGGACACACACTGTGTATGCTTACACATGTACAGAACATGGCCGAGGCTCCTGGTGGCTTCCTCTACGGGGTGGCATGAGTGAGCGCATAGTAGTTGTTCTTTATTATGTCATTATAAATTGTTACATTTTCATAATTGCATATGTATTTAAAAAAACCACATTTCTGAAAAGTAATGTTAGCCTATGGAAACATATCTAAAATTAACTATTCTTGCCTGAATCAAAATTTAAAAAAAAATTAATTTAATTTTTTGGGGATTTTATTTTTACTTTATGTCTACAGGCATTTAGCCTACAGGTGCTGAGAACCAAACACAGGCAGGTCCTCTAGAAGAGCAGCCTGTGCTTTTAAATAATGAACATTTTCTCTCTCTGTCTCTCTGTCTCTCTCTCCCTCTCACTTTCTCTCACTCTCTTTCTCTCTCCTTCCCTCTCTCCCTTCCTCCTCTCTGGCTCCATATTTATTTCTTTTTATCCTATGTGCCCAACAGTGCACTCAACACTTAAACCTCTCTCTCCCTCCCTCCTTCCTTCCCTTCCGTGTGTTCGTGGGTTGGGGGAGAGGACATGCAAGTGTGCTCACCTGTGCACATACATGGAAGACGGAGGTTTGTATCTTTCACTTTCCTCGTATTTTTTTTTTTTTTTTTGAGATAGGATCTCTCACTGAACCTGAAGCTGTTTTGACTAGACTGGCTAGACAGATAAAGCCCCAGGCACCTGCTTCTCTCTGCACCCCCAGCACTGCATACAGACACACACCGAGGTCTGCATTTTATGTGAGTGGCGGTGAGCTGAACTTCGGTTTCCCTTGCTTGCACAACAAACTCTTTATCTACTAAGTCATCTTCCCAGTTCCCTCAGATTTTCTTTTGTTTATGTAAAAAAAAATTCTACACACAAGAAAAAAGGATACATAATGGAAGAAAGTCCAACTTGCCAGTTTTCTATCCTTTCATGTTTTTAATGAAAACAAGAATCGACAGACTTTGGCGTAGACAGAATTTGGTGAGACCATGACTTCCTGATGGGGACCAGGACCCTGGGGCCACAGGCCTAGTTGTTAACGTTCAGTTGTATGAGTGAGAAAACTAGATCTCTAAGCTTGTCCTTAGTCCCTCACAACACTACTCTTGGGAAGCATTTCACACCCTGCTGGCACACAGTAGGTCCTCAGTACATTTGTTTTCTTCTAGTCATTGTTTCTTCTTCAATGAGAGTTTGTAGACAAATGACATTTGTAAGCAGGGTGCATGGGAAAATACTGACAGCAAGAGATCACCACAGTCTAGCCTGCCCTTTCTCTGCTGCCCCAAGCGCTTCTCTGTAGTGTGGTGTCTTCACGGACAGACTGTGTCTGCTTCTGCCCTACTGACATACAAGGGGACATGAGAGGCTTTTCTCTTCATTTGTGTTAGTCTTTTTAAAAGAAAAAACATTTTAATTACATGTATCTGTACATTGCACATGTGACTTCAGATGCCTACAAAATTCAGAAGAGATTCAGACTCTCTGGAGCGGAAGTTATAAGTAGTGGTAGGCCACCTGATGTCCATGCTGGGAACTTTTAACCACTGAGCAATCTCTAGCCTGTTTGGGGCACTCTTTAAAATTCTGTTTGTAGGGCTGGGGAGATGATTCACTTGGTAACATGCCTGCCCGGTAAGAATAAAAACATGGGTTTGATTCCCAGCACTCATGCATACACATACCCATGCATACACTACAGTATACATGTACACATGATACAACTAAAATTCTGTTTGAAGCCAGGGGAGGTAGTGCATGTCTATGATGTCAACATTCAGGAAGTCCCAGCAGGATTCTGAACTCAAGGCCAGCCTAACTCAACAGGAAGATGCTGTTAAAACCATCTGCTGGGCATGGGAGTGCATGCTTATAATCCCAGTACTAGGGAGGCTGACGCTGGAGGATTCTAGTGAGTTTGAGGCCAGCCTGGTCTACACAGCAAGTTCCAGGCCAGCCAGGGCAGACCTGTCTCAAAAAAAAAAAAAAAAACAACACATACACACAAACCCAAACAAGTGCCATACCCCAAACAAGTAAATAAAACCAAAGGCAAACAGAATGTTTGTGTTTTCCCACTGCAGGAGCTGCTGCTCACGGCTCCTAAGTGTCTCCACAGGCCTCATGCCCATGTCACCGCGCTTTGCTCTTACCCATAGAGACCAGAGACTCGTAGTTGCCCCTCATTACATTCTTGTAGAGCTCCTTCTGCCACTCAGAGAGGTTTCCCCATTCCTGCTCAGAGAAATGGACGGCGACATCATCGAATGTGACAGGAACCTGAAACCAAACAACTGGGTCAGGAAAGACCAAAGTGATAATACCACAGACGGCCAACCCCCAACTCCCTCTCCTTAGGATGGGAGAGGGAGACCTTCCTCCACTGTACTTACTCGGGTGTGTGTTATAGGGAGTGTGACCAACACCCTGCTGATGTCTGGCCACATCCCTGGCCTAGGAGTGGAGGGCTCATCTTGCCTGGGCCCTTCTCCCACTAAACATGGAGCACCAGGAACATCAGGAAATCTGCTGAAAATGCAAACCCTTAGGCCTCACCCTGGACCCTCAGAGATCAGGGAGCCTTTAGTGAGATCTAATGTACAACAGCTTTCAACAGGAACTGGCTTATAGACTCAGGCTGTTTGGAACGAAAAGAAAACTGGTCTATACACATGTTCCTTTAGACTCTTCTAGAAAATAAGATTAAAACCCATTTTTTAGCTCCTTAAGGAAACTTCCTGAAATCAATTTTACTGAAATTAAGGATTTATAGGTAAATTGTCAAAAAAAAGTAGAATAAAACTTAAGAGTTAAACGTTATTCTTCTCCTTGACCAGTCTGATGGTAAACCATGAAGCACTCATAGGTCCTGTAGTACCTGCAAGGAATTGGTTCCAGAACCCTCAGGATATCCAAGTCGGCAGATGCTCAAGTGTGTGTTTGTACATGTGCATGTGTGTATATGTGTATGTATATGTGTGTATATGTGTATGTATATATGGATGCACAGTATTTGCATAAAACCTATACAAAAACTCCAGCACTTTAAACCGTCCAGTGATGGTATGCGCTGCCCCCTCGGGGTGAATCCTGCGTCAGTTGTAACCTACCATTCAGGGGATGGCTGGAAAAAGTGTTCACAGTCAGTGCAGACAGAATTTTCTTTTTTCCAGTGTTGCAGTGAGAATTTTGGTTTCTTTAAAAAAAACACAGAAATAGGAATGTGCTTTCATTTTAATGCCAGGTGTGGGATATGAGGCTGCTTCAGACTGTCCACAGCAGCTGACTATGATTTGCCTTGTGCAGGGGTATGATTTGCCAGTGGCACCAACTGTGTGAAGTTTGAAATTCTGAAACCTTTCATAGGGGATATAAATGCTAGCTCCAAGGGCAGGTTGTGTTGTTGGTCTCAGTTTGTTAAAAAGTTGTGTAAAGAAGAAACAAGAACTAAATATCCTAGCTGGGCAGTGGTGGCACATGCCTTTAATCCCAGTACTTGGGAGGCAGAGGCAGGTGGATTTCTGAGTTTGAGGCCAGCCTGGTCTACAGAGTGAGTTCCAGGACAGCCAGGGCTACACAGAGAAACCCTGTCTCGAAAAACCAAAAGAAAAAAAAAAGAAGAAGAACTAAATATCCTAACAGTGAAGATCACAGTTGCCCCAAGGAACTCAACAACCCTAACCAGCAGGAAGCAGTCTGTGGATAACAACACTCTTTCCCTTTTATCCTTTCTCTTTCCTATCTATTGTTAGAGGCTCAAAGGGTGGGGAAAGGTGGAAGAATAAAGAACCCACAGGTGGCAAATGCTGGCCACATGATATTAACCAAATTAAGTGGAGCGGCCAGAAGCAACCATACAGACTCAGAGTGTGGAGGACAGATAGACAGGACACGCTCTGTGTAAGCTCTCACAGACCCCTGTCTGCATCCTATCTCAGGCTCTAGGAAATGCTTCACTCACCCCTTTCCAAATGGACTTTTCTACCAGTTTGTGCTTTTACCAACAGCAGAAATAATTTGCTTTTGGTGTGCCCTGATCTTGGTGAAGCAATACTGGAAGGCAGGGACACTTGCTTCTTATTTTTCCTTTCCCAACCATCATTTTTCCTTTTTTCAACGGAACTAACTCCTTAAGCTCTGTTCCCCTGCAGACTGGAAGCCTTGGGAAGCCCCCAGTGTAATGCATGTACCTTGGGAACTTCTCCATTGCTACCTGGGGGTAGCCGCAGGATCCAGAAATTTCTGTTTTTCAGCAGATTCTCCATGTTCTCCAGGCGCCTCTGCAGCAGCCCGTACTCCTGCAGTAAGGTCCCCAGTACGACCCACTTGCTCTCCAAATGATTTGCGAACTCCACAGCCGTCCTCTCACAGTCTGCTATCTTCTTCTCATTTGTCCCCGTCCTGCCCTCCAGAGTCAGTAGTCGCATGGCCTGGGCCTCCAGTTTCCTCTCCACTGCTTGGACGGCAGCCCACACGGCCAAGCGAGTGATCTCTGCGGTGGGCAGAGGCTGGTCCTTCTGGGCTGCAGAAGAGGTATGGAAGGGAGTGTCCTTTTGCAAAGTGGGACTCTGGAGCAAGGGGTCCATGTCGGTCTCGGGAACTGTGGGTGACAGAGTCAGCGAGTCTTTCTCAGGAACTTCAGGAGAGTGGAGTGGAGCTTCCTGATGGTGGGCGGAGTGGGAGAGGAAGGGGATCCCCTGACCAGCAGCTGAAGGAGGGTACTGGGTTTCTTCCTGGGAGGCCAGGGATACCTGGTGAGGTGCGTCTTGCTCAGAAGTGGCAGGATATAGGAGTGAAGGTCCTTTCTGGAGAACATGTGACATCTGGCCAGATGTCTCTTGCTTAGGAGTACTGTCAGTCTGGGGCAGGGCACCTTGCCGGAGCGCAGTAGGAGACAAAGGAGTAATTTCTTTGGGGGGAAGAATGCAAGAAGAGAACACAGTTTCTCTAGGGAATCGAGCAGGGGCCTGATGCACAGACTCTTCGTGTGGAACACTGGAGAATGACAGAGGTGACGAGGGATCGTCCTCCATATCCAGCTGCTGGACCTGTGTTCAACGAGAGAAGGAAAGACAGGATTGAAGGTCACAGTCTCCAGATGGCAAAACAAATCCAAGAGACAAGCATTCACACTAAAAGGTTCTCAGTTTTTGAAGCAATAGGACACATTCCTAAAGAGCAAATCTCTTCCAAAAGTAGCGCTGATCCAGACATCAGTGCTAAGCTATTAGGAATAACACATAAAAGATGGCTATGCTACCTTCTGTTTCCTACAGAGCCATCCTTCCCCCTTCCTGTTTCAAAAGCAATGAATGATGTGCAGGAGGAGAAGGGGACTGGGAAGAAATCACAACACTCAGCTGTCGGCTCTGTTAATACCTACTGCTGCCCTAGTCACTATAGCCTACTCACTATAGCTCATGTGACTACTGCCTTCGTTTGTCTGGAAAGGTCTGCAGAGGCTGGGTGGACTTGGGGTGTTGCAACTGGCTTTTATTACAAGTAACGGACAGTGAAACATATTGACTGATGGCTAACACAGGTAATTCAGTCTCTTCAGGAACCCAGGTTTTCTAGGTAGATGGTCCACCAGGCAGGTGTACATTGCTGGGCTGGGCTCCTTCATCGTGGTAGGGAATAGGAAGAAAGGCCTGTGGTGACTGAAGCTATGAGACATTAAGCTAGTTTTGAGTGTGACCAGAGTGTTGGGGACTAGAAGCAGAAGGAAGATGCGTTTTCTTTTCGTACTCTGGTCCCCATCTTGCCATATCCATGTTAAAAATCTTAAACCACCAGGGAGGTGAAGCCACACTCTTCTGTCAGTGCCCAGCTCATTCACCTAGCCATTCAATACCTTTACTGGATCTGAGCAGAATTTTTCCATGACAATTTTGTTCTTTTCTTCATAATATCCCTTCAAGGAATCTGTTCAGCTTCTACGCTATGAGTGTTCTGTAAGGAAGGTAATTAAAACTTGTTTTCTTCACTTGAAAATTAGCATATCCCTTATGTCCAATCTTACAGTGTGTGCTCAGTAAATGCCAGTTGAATGAACCAGTTGTACACTGATAAGTTAAAAAGACTATCAAGGTAGTAATGAGGTACCTTTTGCCATCTATCAGAGACTTATCTAAACCCACGTCATAACTTCCATAGCTGTCTTTCTCAGTCTGTTCACTGATTCACATACAGGTGACTCAGGGAAGCAGCATCCTACCTTTAAGCCAAGGACTGGAGATTTTGAGACCCTGTCCAGTAAAGATCTTTAAAAAGCATGAGCCTCTGTTACATGGGAGCTCATTAGCAGAGGAAACATTTAGGATTTATTATGTGCCATAAACTGTGTTAAGCATTTTAAAGGATTATCTTATTTAAGCCTCACAAAACCTGATGAAATAGGTACTACTAGAATTATTATTCCATGTTTGGCCTATTTCACATTTAGTGAGAACACTGAAAATAGGAGAGGCTGTATCTACCTTGCCTCAGGTAACACAGACTCCAGAGATGGTAGGTGACCTCTAGGCCTCAATTATAGACAGAGGCAGCTGATACATTTGAGTCCTAAGTCAAAGGCTTGGTGACTAAACAGACCTATGGGAGGCTTACTACAGGCGGTTATGTTGGGATTGAGGGACCTATCCCTTAAGGACATACGGTTTATGGTGGTCTCTAGAGCCCACTAGGAAACCTAATCCGAGTGATGAGGTCTCAAAATACATACAGATGCAAAGCCCTGAAAGAGTCCAAAGACCCCTTAACTCTCAATCCTTCACTGACAGAGGAAGCCTCAATCACAAAGCTAAGGAACCAAGATCCAACACAATAGGCATATGAAGGCAATCTGCCTGAGGGAGGGCTAGGGTATTTGCTTACAATTAGTATCAAGAGGGGAGGAAAATACCTGGAGGGCAGGTTAGGTGCCAAAGTAATACAGGGTTTTACCTCAAACAAGGGGGGAAAAAAAGACTTCCCTATAGAAAAAAAAAAAGCCAGTAGGGCAAGACATCTTTATTAACCACCACCTGAATCAGAGCTCAAAGGAAAATGGTATTTTTTTTCTCCATTTAGAGATTTGAAATACTGAAAAGCGGTGAGGGGTCACAAGGTATGCCTCCTCTCCACTACCTAAGTCCCGATACAATGTCATCAGTTCTAGCAAACATGTGGCTTGATCTTACCCTCAAGCAAAGATATCTAAATCCAATAAGCTCAAATTCTCAAGCTGCTAGCTGCTAGCGGGAGAGGAACGTTAGAATTCCTCTGCGCCACATTTCACAGATTCTACCTGTCTCTCTTTCCTCTCCACCCAGTGTGGTAAGTGAACAGCGGCTCCAGGACTCCGTGCCAACATACTAGAAACATGCATAACGACACACATCTGACTTTTTGCAAAAGCTGTGCCATTTTCTTACATGACCCAGGATGGTTCACTCAGAATTACATGCCAAGACCTAAGCCCAGAGGTAGGAAGGTAAAAAAAAAAAAAAAAAAAAAAAAAAAAAAAAAAAATCTTCATTTTATTTCCCAGGAGTTTTGTTATTGTTATTTTAAGAACTGCAAGGCTTTTAGAAAGCCATTTATCCCATCTTTTCCAGTATACATGGAAATGGGCTCAAAAGCACGGACTCCCATGCAGCAAACCTGCCTAGCAAAGCCAGGGTGCCTCAGAGAGCACGCTGGGTGGGAGGGCGTTTAATTATTGAATGGCCCTCGGAAGAGGCACATCAACCCCTTAGGCTCTCACTCTCAGGACCCCATTTATCCGTACCCCAAGTTTGACTCGGGGTGCCCCTGACGCAGAGGCTACGGATCACACCGCTCCCCACACCGGCGTCGCTGGGCTGGGCGCTGCCCGGCCTTCCCCTCCTCCCCCGACGGGCCGCAGTCAGTGCTCGGCTGACCCAGGCCGCCCACCCTGGTGAAGCCACCGCCAGCGCCGCCCCTCCCCGTCCAGGCCCGCAGCACGCTGGGCAGGCCTCTACGGGACTGCGGGCACCCAGCCCGGGCCGACTCGCTACGTGACCTTGGGGCAGGCAGGGCAGGTCGCCGCCGGGTGTCCGTGCCTCAGTATCTCCGCTCTGCGAAATGGGAGAGCCGCGTCAGCACCGCGCCCAGGCCGGGAGCCGTTCCGCGGGGCCGAGCTCTGCGGAAAACGTGCCGCCGGCCACCCCGACGGACGCAGCGCCGGCTCCGCAGCCAGGGAGCGAGCGCGCCGCCCGCGCCCCACCTCGGGCCGCGTGTCCGGGAGTCGTGCGGCCGCGCAGCCTCGCACGGACGGCCGCCGCTCCCGCCCGCCCCGGCCGGCCTCCCCCCCAGGGGGCGCGCGAGCCCGCCAGGGCGCCCCCTCCCCGCTAACGTCGCCGCGCCCGGCCCTTACCGAGACCCCAGGCCGGGCCACCGAGCCCGGAGCACGCAGGCAGTCCCCGGGGCCCCGAGGCCGCGCGTCCGTGCGCGCGCGGGCTGCCCTCCCC
>NW_021619686.1:154143-162735 GCF_004785775.1 Grammomys surdaster | reverse complement strand
TGCCCGCCCCGAGCGGCCGACGCTGCGACCCCGGCTGCGGCCCGGGTCCCGGCTGCGAGCTGCGCGGCCGTCCCGGCGCCTCTTCAGCAGGGGAGCTGCACCGCAGCTGCCATGTTGCTACAAACTGCATCCTGGGAGGCATGTCCCTCTCAGGCGTTTCAAGAGGAGCGCTCGGAGGCTCGTCGGAGGCGGCCGGAACCCAGACAGCTCCATCTACAGCCGGTAGGAGCGAACAGTGAGGCGCGGGCCGCCGCGGCGCCGGACACGCCCTGAGCCCGTCGCGGCTCCCGGTCCCTCGCGGCTCACCTGGCGTCTTGGCGGCCCGGCGCCCTCGGGCCAGGCCGCGGCGGGCGGCGGCGGAGGCGGAGGCGGCGGAGCGGAATCCGGGGCGCGCGGCCCGCGCGGCGCGCTGGGTCTGGAGGCGGGCCGATGGGCTCCGACAGCCTTCCGCCCGCGGCCGCCTGCGCGTCTCAAACCCAGAACCCGGTCGTTGGCTTTCAAAACCTGCGCTCACAAAGGGATCGGAGAGAGCCGTCACACCAGAGAAAGCCGGAGTTCATGTGACCAGCGCAGTGCAGCCCGGGTTCCAGGGACGCGGGCTGTGGATCCAAGGGGAGCGAGGGGTGGGGGTGGGAGTGCTTTGTGAAAAGCCTCAGTGTTGTTTTCGGCCAGAAAGGACAGAATTCCTGGAATCTTTGAGGGCACGGGCTGGAAGGGGCTAGACGGGCTGCTTAGGAGGAAACTGAGGCCAAGCCGGGAGTGGCTTGCTGATCCTGAGTTGCCGTTTTCGTCCCCTTGTACACAGTACTCTCTCCAACCATGAGAGACGACCCTCTTTCCTGGACAGGTTCAGTGAAACGCACGTTTACTGAATATGGAAGGAGCTGGCAAGATTTGGGAACGGAATGAAAAAAGAAAAAAAAAAGTGTGAGCAGGTGTCCTGGTTACAGTTAGGGATGAATGAACCCCAACTGGAACCTAGAGGAAAAGGCAGAATAATTTTTTCACTTCATGGAACCCTGGGGGATGTCTGGGTTGAAGCTTGTCTTAGAAGGCAACAGGGCAATATGCAGCTCTCAGTAAAAACGTAGACCAGGCCAGGGCCATCTTTCTCATTTATCCGTGAGATATCACGTGTGCCCCCCCCATATGTTCATGAATTGCTTATCATGTGTGCATACACAGGCAGTGCACACTACTGGCTTCCGTGTTCTTGAAGTTTTACATAAATTATATTTATTCAGCCTATATCCTGTTGCAACTTTTTGTTATCTTGATGGATCATTGTTACTTTGAGATACAGTATATGCAAACAAGCCTATCTACCTGGCCTATTCATTTTAACTCCTATATAGTATTTCATTATGCTTTGGAGGAAATGGAAGCAAACCTGCTGCCAGGATGCCACATAAACATCACAGACATGCATAGCGCATTGTGCTGTCCACCACCTATGGAAGAGCGGCAGGTGGACCTTCAACTTTCCCAGGCTTTTAACTGCTCACTAGCGGTGGTGCCCACATACCCTACCACCATGCATGATTTCCTGTTTTCATGGCCTGGCCACCGTTTCCTGATAAGGGACTTGGAAAGTTTGTCAAGAAGTTGAATGAGATATGCAACTCCTTATTCTTGTTGACATTTGTATTTATGTTGCATCATTTAAGAAGTTGATTGTTTTTTTTTTAATTTGCAGCACTAACGTTAATTTTCTCACCCCTTAAGGCTCTCTTCGTATTCTGTACCTGCTCTGTTGGGTGGTTTTTCACCCATTGGTTTATAAATGTTTCATAAAAAATGCACTCTGTTTATTAATCACCCACCAAACACCTAATGTACCAATGGATGCAGTTACAATTATTTATTTATTTATTTATTTATTTATTTATTTATTTAGTGCATCACTGAGACTGGGAATTGAACCAGGGCTTCTTGCCTTCTAGAATACAGTTCTACCACTGAGCTACATCCCCAGCCCTTATTTTTTTTTGTTTACATTTATTTATTTACTTATCTGTGTGTGGGTCGTGGAGTGGGAGGTGTGGCCATCCATATGCTATGAACGCCTGCAGAGATCAGAGGACAACTTTAAGGTTCTCCCCTTTCAACATGTGAATTCCTGGGGTTGAACTCTTGGTGGAATACCGTATGTCGTTTCAACATTCCAAGATGTCTATACAACATAGATCAGGACAACTGGCTGAATTCATTACCACGTCTTAGTGTTTGGATTACCCAAGGTTCTCTTGGCTGAGGCGTCAGGCATGTTAGGCAGGCACTTCGCTACTGAGCACCCCAGCCCTACTGAGCACCCCAGCCCTCTGCTGTTCTGAAATATCCAATAAACTATAGCCACCATTTCCTCTCTCTTGCTGTAAGAATTCTAAGAGGATTTTACTTGAGTCTATCATCTTATGAGTCATTTTCTACCTCTTATAGATGTTCAGATATTCATTCCCCCTCCCTCATGGTCTGACCACTTAATAGAGTTCCGTATGTTACGGTGACCACCAACCATAAAATTATTTTTGTTAAGTCATGACTGTAATTGTGCTACCATTATGAATCATAATGTACATATCTCTTTTCTGTGAAGCTTAGGTAACAGTCACCCCTGTGAAAAGTTATTTAACCTCCAGAGGGGTCAGGACCCACAGGTTGAGAACCACTGTTAGCAACGCAGCAGTGCTGTGGAACGTTTTCTTTCTTTCTTTTTTTTCTTTGAGACAGGGTTTCTCTGTGTAGCCCTGGCTGTCCTGGAACTCACTCTGTAGACCAGGCTGGCCTCGAACTCAGAAATCCGTCTGCCTTTGCCTCCCAAGTGCTGGGATTAAAGGCGTGCGCCACCACCGCCCGGCGGATCGTTTTTCTTGATTTTCTTGATCAATGATTGATGTGGGAAAGCCCAGTTCACCGTGGGTGGTGCCATTTCTGGGATGTATAAGAAAACAGACTGAGCAAGTCATGGGGGTAAGCCAGTGAGCAGAAGTGTTGTGTTCAGTTCTCCCCTCCAGGTTCTTACCTTGGGTTCCTGCCCTGGCTTCCTTTCACGCGGCCCAGTTACATGGTATAAGCCAAATAAACTGTTTTGTTCCCAAGTTTCTTTTGGTCATGGAATTTATCACAGCAGTAAAAGGCAAACTAGGACCTCCTTGCTATGGTGCCCACTCCCTGGTATCAAACCCAACATCTTTCTGCCTCTGCCTCCTGAGTGCTACGATTTATAGGTATGCTACCATCACAGCCACCACACATCCATCCACTGTCTTCCCCCTCACCCCCCTCTGGTTTTTTGAGACAGGGTTTCTTTGTGTAGTCCTGACTGTCCTGAAACTCACTCTGTAGACCAGGCTGGCCTCAAACTCAGGGTTCTGCCTGCCTCTGCCTTCCAAGCACTGGGACTAAGGGAGTGCACCACCACCCAGCAGTGTGCCTTTCATTTTAACAGGCTGCTTTGCATTAGTTTTTCTACCTCCCAGGGCCTGGAGAGATGTTCAGCAGGTAAGAGTACCTGCTGCTCTTGCAGAGGATCTTTTTTTAAAAAAAATCTATCCGGGGCTAGGAAGGAAGATGGCTTAGTGATTAAAGACATTTGCTCCCAGGTCTGACTATAGTTTTATCCCTGGGACCCATATGATGGAAGGAGAGAAGCACAGATTATCCTCTGACCTCCACACATGCCTCATGACACACCCCCATACAAAATAAATAAATGTGAAAAAAGTCTACAAAATTGTATCTCTACAAAATATTTTTGCCATTATTCCCCAAGCAACACTGTAAAACAAGAATTTGCATATCCTTTGCATGCATTAGATAAGACTCTGATCGTCCATGGGTTTTTGGTATGCACGGGGGTCCTGAAATCACTCATCCTAGGTATCATATAGTGCTGTGCTATCGGGAGCCTTGGGGACCCACTAGGGCCTTGGGCTATATTCCATTTCACACCTTGCAGGAGTGTACTTTTCTCTGTATTTTTGTGTCTTAAAATGGTGTATTTAATTGTTTCTGTAGTTGTATGCATTTTTAGGATTTCTCCCCTCAAGATTACCAACATGAACATTATATATTCTGTAATCTGATATAATTTTGTTATGAACTTCCCATAGAAAAGATTGCTCTAGTCTGTGTCCAAACTGCCCTAAACTGGTCTGATCTCAGAAGCTGAGCTGGGTCAGGCCTGGTTAATACTTGGATGGAAGGATTGCTTCCCTCAAACAACATTAAATATTTTACATTTTTTGTCAATAAATGGATATTTTCTTTACAAAATTGTTTGTTTGTTTGTTTTTGAGACAGGTCCCACTATGTATCTGTGTCTACCCTGGAACTTAATATGTAGACCATGCTGGCCTTGAACTCAGAGAGCTGCCTGCCTTCACTAGGATTAAAGGCATTCACCAACATGCCTGGTTACAAAACTGTTTATAGGCTCAGGATATAGCTGGGTGGTAGAATGTTTGCTTAGCATGTAAAAGGCTCCAGGTCAGATTCTTAGTACCACCCCCCCAATTATGTGTAATTTTGTTATTTACTTTTTATTTTAGTGCATTATGATTTTTAAAAGTAGTCTGAAAAAAAAATAGGGTATTTGAAATGTGTTTTGCTTTGTAGCTGTGCTGGTCCCTTTTTTTTTTTTTTGAGACTTTTTTTTTTTTCATATAACATGTAGGTTGGCCTGGAATGGTTACAGGTATGTACCACCATCCAGTCTCATTTTTGTAAATGATTTTTGTAAATGACTGAAAAGAAAATCTCTTGATGATAGCATTATTACTTTATCAGTTACTGAGATACATATGCGAAAATACTTCATTTTTATTTTTTCTTATAGTTCCATCATCGTTTTGCTTTATATATTTTTGAGGCCATGTTGGATTCATTATTCTTCCTTGGAGATTGTCACCTTTTATATGGTAGAAATTAGATCCGCTGGCATCAAAACCTGCTTTGACTGGTAGTGTGAGCACGTTTGCTGATGTCTTCTCTCCTCATCCACAGATTAACTTTGAACTGTTCTCCATCTTCAGTTTGTAAGTCATCTGTTTTACAGAAAGTTTTGTGGCATGGAGTCAAGCATCCTTTTGCCCTTATCTAGGAATCTAGGCAGAGGACAGAAGATTTAAGGTACCCACTTTTTTTTTTTTTTTTTTTTTTTTTTGGTTTCTCGAGACAGGGTTTCTCTGTGCAGCCCTGGCTGTCCTGGAACTCACTCTGTAGACCAGGCTAGCCTCAAACTCAGAAATCCCCTTGCCTCTGCCTCCCAAGTGCTGGGATTAAAGGCGTGCGCCACCACCGCCCGGGTTGGTACCCACTTTTTAATTTTACCTGGGAGCCGGGCCTGAACTTCACAGTCCAGGATTGACCAGTCACTGCCCTGACCTCATCACACACACAGAGCAGATGTGGAGGCCTCGCATGTATCATGTGATCTGTTTGAGTCTTTTAGGAAATGGGCACACTTAAGACACAAAAGCAGGTTTTAGTCCAGAGATTTTAAAGGAGGGGTGGCTTCTAGCCCTTCTCAGCTCTTCTTGAGCCCTGGTGGTCCACTAACTAGGTAAGAGGCAATCGGCTCAACCTGCCACCATCTTGCTGACCCTTCCCTGTTGTCTGACTTTTTGGGTTACTTTCTCCTTTTCTTTGGATTACTTTGGTTTTCTTCCTTCCTTTTGTGTGTGTGTGTGGTATATGTGTGCAGTGAACTTTATTGATGGTATTCAGAAGAGTAGGGCTCCCAAACTCCTTCTCTTCTTCTTGGGGTCTGGGATGGAAACCGAAGGGATATGCTCAGTTGGGACAGGGACTATTTAGCAGCCAAGGGTCCACCCTCTTCTCTCTTGACTTTGCTTGGGTGAGTAGTCCGGGCGGGGGGTTAGTAGTACTACTAAAACCTTCTTACTTCCTGGAGGCCTTCAGAGGCCATGAGGCCCACCACCTTGTTGCTGTAGCCGTACGCATTGTCATACCAGGAGACGAACTCTAAAGAGAGTTGTCATTGAGAGCAATGTTGGCCTTAGCATCAAACCTGAAAGAGTGGAAGGCACTGTTAAAGTTGCAGGAGACAGCCTGGTCCTCAGTGTAGCCCAGGATGCCCTTCAGGGGCTCCTCAGATGCCTGTTTCACCAACTTCTTGATGTCATCATACTTGGCAGGTTTCTCCAGGCGGCATGTCAGATCCATAACAGATACGTTGGGGTAGGAACATGGAAGGCCATGCCAGTGAGCTTCCCATTCAGCTCTGGGATGACCTTGCCCACAACCTTGGCAGCACCAGTGGATGCAGGGATGATGTTCTGGGCAGCCCCACAGCCATCACGCCATCACTTTCCAGAGGGACCATCTACAGTCTTGGGTGGCAGTGATGGCATGGACTGGCCATGAATTTCTTGACAGTTACAGAGTTGATGTGGATGACTTTGGCCAGTGGCCTAAACAATTGGTGGTGTAAGAAGCATTGCCGACAGTCTTGAATGAGTTGTCACACTTCTTGTGGTTCACACCCATCAGCAGAAGGGGCATACTTTTGGCCCCATACTTCAAGTGGGCCCTGACTTTTTCCATGGTGGTGAAGATACCAGTAGATTCCTGTCATGGTTTAAATATGCTTGGCCTAGGGAGTGGCACTATTTGGAGATGTGGCCTTGTTGGAGGAAGTGTGTCACTGTGAGTGTGGGCTATAAAACCTCATTCTAGTTGCCTGGAAGTAGTAGTCTATTAGCAGCCTTCAGATGAAGATATAGAACTCTCATCTCTTCCAGCACCATGCCTGCCTGGATGCTGTCATGCTCCCAACTTGATGGTAATGGACTGAACCTCTGAACCTGTAAGCCAGCCTCAGTATATCTTGTCCTTTATAAGACTTGCCTTGGTCATGGTGTCTGTTCATAGCAGTAAACCCTAACTAAGACAACTCCTCAACGTACTCTGAACCAGCATCATTCCATGATGTTGTCATAGTCTCACTAGGGAAGATAGAGATGACCTTCCAGTTGATGACAAGTTTTCTGTTCTTAGCCTTGACTGTACCACTGAACTTACTTTGGGTAGAGCCATACTGGTACATGTAGACCACATAGTTGAGGTCAACAAAGGGGTCATTGATAGCAATAATACCCACTTTACCAGAGTTGAAGGGAGCCCTGGCAACCAGGTACCTGATATAACCAAATCTGTTCACTTCATCCTTTCCCATCACGGTCTCAGGGATGAGGCTGGTACTACACAAGCTGTGGCTGTCTCTGGAGCAGCAGAGGGCATTTTTCCCCTACTTTCTCCCTACCCACCTTGTTTTTGTTTTTTGAGATAGAGTTTTTCTGTGTGTAGCTCTAGCTGTCTTAGAACTAGCTCTGTAGATTAGGCTGGCCTCACAGAGATGTGCCTCCTGAGTGCTGGGATTAAAGGCATGTGCCCTCACTACCTGACTGCTTCATTGTAGCAATAGAAACCCTAACCTAAGACACTATACTTTCACTTCTAGAAATATCTCATTACTTACTTAATTTATGCAAAAGGTTTTCACTATTTAGTCCTGGCTGGCCTGTAACTCTGTATGTAGACCAGGCTAGCCTCAAATTCAGAAAGATTTACCTCCACTGCCTCCTAGTTGCTACCATTAAAGTTGTGGGCTTATCATGCCTGGCTAGAAATACTGTTTTTTTTTGTTGTTTTGTTTTTGTTTTTGTTTTTTGCTTGTTTGTTTTGTTTTGTTTTGAATGGTACATTGTTTTTCATAATATGTCAGTTTTCTTAAGGTTTCATGAATACATACACATATACATACATACATACATACATACATTTATACATACATACCTGTATATATGCAATTGAGAATTTTACATTGTATTTTGATCATATTTACCCCCAATTCATTTCAAATCCATCCGTAATTCCAAGCTCGCCCAATATTGTAGCCTCAATTTAGAAAAAATCCAGCCCATTTCACACTGGCTATAGCCTTCTGGGTGTGTGGCTATCTACTGTAGTGTGCTTAACCTACCAGCGACCATACCCTCAAAGAAAACTAACTCTCTATCTCTTGGCAACTATCTACTACTAATAGCAAGTCGGCACGGGGTCGCTTTGTGCCCACTTCTTCCCAACTGTGATGGGATTTTGTGTGGCTTGGTCTTGCACAGGCTCGTGCATGCTTTCATAGCTGCTGAGACCGCTCATATGTGCAGCTGCCTTGCTGTGTTCTCTTGGAGATATCTACTGCCTTTGGCTCTTACAGTCTTTCCGCACCCCACACACCACCATCATGTTTCCCGAGCCTTGGTAAGAGGAGAATGTGATAAAGATGTCCCATTTAGGGCTGAACACTTTGTAGCTCCTTATTCTCTACATTTTGACCAAATGTGGGTCTCCTGATTAATTGCAATACACTTTAAAAAGAAGTTTTTCTGATGAGGCTTGAGAGGCACAATAATCTATGAGCATAACAGTAGAAGTCATTGGGAGTCAGTTTAACACTGTGTCCCTTAAGCAGAGTAATGTTAGCTTTCCCCCAGAGTCTCTTACCTGTCTGGTCACAGGTGCGCTCTCTCTCTCTCTCTCTCTCTCTCTCTCTCTCTCTCTCTCTCTCTC